>NW_026125172.1:0-111558 GCF_943737965.1 Phodopus roborovskii | reverse complement strand
ACCATCTTGAGTTTGGGAAATTTTTCTTTAAATTTGGTGTTAGATTATATGAAATCCAAGGAGATGATAAGTATACTGCTATTAAATTCAGTATCATATAAGAACTATTTAAGTAAATAAAAATGACTTTCCATGAGAGGTGTTGCCATTTTGAACCGGTATTTACAGATATGAGGGTTTTTCATTTTACTGGAGCATCTTGTACCACTATAGTTATACCCAAAATCAATAAAGACTCAATTAAGTGACTTTATGGTGTTAATGCTATGAAAAGAAATAGAAAAAAAAATGTCCACTATCAGTGCTGATCTTCTCTATGTCAACTTGTCATTCTCCTCATGTTTGTAAGTCACTCAGATGTGTGGCTCTAATGACTAAACTTAATGTACACAAAGGTTTAATTCCAGAGAAACCAATGAGGATAGTTCCCTGTTCTGGAAAGAAAAAGGGGGGAAACTAAGAATTTTCTCTGTGAGTTTGGAATAATTAATAGCTGACATTCTACTTGGCACTCTCTGCTTCTATGCAGTCTTTTCTATTTCTTAGGAAATTTGGATTTAGACCTGGGTCCAGTTTCTGTCTCTATTACTAAAAACATTTGAAACACTAAGTTCCTGTGTTTGTAAACAAACCTTGCTTTGCTTATTATTATGGTTGAATGACATGGATATGAAATGCTTGCCATAATTAGGCAGAAAGTAACAAATATGATCATCACTATTGCTAGTTATAACCATTTAGACCTAATCTATATTTATATCATATTTGTTAAAAATAGTTATTAGTTACATTAGAAAAAGATAAAAAGAAATCAAGCTACATTTCATAATTCACCCTGCTTTAGTAAACAAAATTCTGCTAAGCTGTGCTGTTTCCAGGAAAGCAAAAACAGAAGAGTAAAGCTGTGTTTACTGCTTATTGAGGGCTGAGGAAATGGATGAATACTAATCCAGACATGGCAAACTAAGTTATGCACTCACAGTAACTAACAGCACAGCATGGGGAATGCATAGTGGTAAGATTTATTGCTGCAGGCATTACATAATATATGTATAATAACATTATGTCTAGAATATATATGTTTGTATATAATCCTTAATGCAAACTATTGAGAAGCCGTAGCCTTACACATTTTTTTTTTTTAACAAGTATATAATTTTAATTTTTAGGAGGAAAATTCAGGCCTATACAAGAGTGAATTGTAGTTCTGTATTTTATAGGTTTATGAATTTTACCTGTTGATCACAGGCTTGAGAATGGTAAAAGTATAAAGTAACAATCCCATTTGCTTTCATTTCAACATTCTCCCCCCTTGTCTCTTAGCATGCAATATAATCATACAATGGGGATAGCATTGCTCTTGGAATGTCATCTACTCTAACTTCTGAGTTTAACAGCTGCCAGCTACCACCCTGCCATTATTTTTTATACCAGTCCTTTTTGGAATTGGATCGTATCCCGTGGTGCTCTATAGACCTTTTTTTTTTTTTCATTTATTTTACCTACCAACTTGTTTCCCTCCTCCCTTCCCTCCTGTTCCCTGCCCCATCCCCAACTACCCTCACCACCAATCCACTTCTTTTATTCTTCTATTCCTATCAAAGAAGTCTAATAACTCCCTTTTTTGATTCTACTTTAACAAAGTAGCACTTAAGACTGAATATGACATAATTGATCAGAGACTATACTACAATCTTCAGAGCATCTTATTCCATGATAACAATAACTGTTTCATATTAAACATGGTCTCTGCATTTTGATATGAGTTAGCTACGTACTAATCTCTTAATTACTCATGTTTAAAAAAAAAAAAAAAAAAAATGTTTTAGAGTTGTAAGAATAATGTCATTAATTTCTGAAGACATCAGTACTGAGATAGTTTTTAACCCTTTAAGAAATATATTTCTTAGCCTGGTGGTACCTGGTGGTAGTGGTGTACAACTTTTAATCCTGAAAATTTGGGAAGAATAGGCAGGCAGATCTCTGAATTTGAGGACACCCTGGTCTACAAGGTAAGTTCTGGGACAGCCAGACGCATAGAGAACGCCTGTCTAGAAAAGCCACACACAACAAAAGGAAGGGAGAGAGATAGGATTATATTTCTGGGCCCAGTGGCATGGCTCATTGTGGTAAGGACAGATTAGATTCCTGGGATCCATGTGGTTGAGAAAGAAATTGACATCTAAAATATATGGCCTCTGACCTCCACATGCATGGTATATTATTTGCTCACAGAACACATAACACACACACAAGTAAATATAATATAATAAATTTAAATATATAACATAAATTTCTGGGACTATAACAAAAATCACACAATGTTTAGAGCAAAAGTGATGGAGATACATATGGGAGCTAAAAGCTAGGTTGACCAGAATATATTATAGCACATATATGTAATACTCAAAATTTAAAAATGTGTTAAATATATTTCTCATTGAGTCGGTGGTCTCTTTGTTATGGATGCTAGAGTCCGGTTCCTGGATTTAATCTCCCCTTCCTCAGCCTCCCCAGTTGCTGTTAACTATAGTTGTGTCTGTCACCCTAGGCATGTTATTAAGAAAATTTGAATATGAGTAGAGTTCCATGAAAGGGTATAATGTAGGTCTTGGGTTCAGCCTTTAGTATGGAGGGAAGGCTAGTTTTGTTTTATTTCTTGCTTGAAAATATCATCAATCTTTAATGAGGTCCTAAAGAGTTTTCATCTGAGTTTGAAGCTAATTGGGAATTCTGTGGATTTTGTTTGTTTTGGGAGGAGGTTGTTTAAAAGCAGGGTTTTGATGGGAGATGTCATTCTGATAAATATGTTTTCTGTATGGGTTAATGATTAAAAGCACTGTTGGCCAATAAGAAAGTAAGATAGGTGGGACTTGGAGACAAGGAGGATTAAGGAGGTAGTAAGGAGGAGATTCAAGATGGTGGACTGAGAGAGAAGAATGCCATGGCCTCTCTCAGGTAAGATAAGACCACGTGAAAGGCTTCGATTAATAGAAATGGGTTACATATTTAAGACAGAGCTAGCCCAATAAGAATACTAGTAACTGGCCAACGCATTTATATCAAATACAGTCTCTCTGTGCATTATTTGGGGTTGGCATGGTGGTGGGGCCAGACCAACGGATAAAAACACAACTGTGTAGCAGTCCTAGCTGTCCTAGAACTTATGTTATAGCCCTGACTGGCCTTGCCAGACTCACAAGAAGTCTTCCTGCTTCGCCTCCCAAGTGCTGGGATTAAAAGCAAGCACCACCACAGCCAGGACTTCTGTGGCTGTTTTAAAAGCCAGTAAGTGTTATTCAGGTTGCATTTTTGGAAAGACATTCTGACAATTTTCTTAAAAGAAGTTTAAGAAGAGAAATGTTAAAGTCTCCAGCCTGTTGCAGATTTTAAGAAAGATTGATCTTATTTCCTATTCCTCTTGATTCTCTAGCTGGAGCACAAGAGCAGAGTCCCTTAGCATTCTTTAGGCCTTACAAGATAAAATTATAAGTCCCAGTATTTTGAAACTAAACATTTATAAAGGAAATAAATGATTTAATTAAATTGGCCATGCCAAACCCTAGCCTTACAGCTATATTAGCCTCCCTTTTCACCACCTGTTACTATCAGACTTTTAGTCTTGCCATCTAAACTACTTGTATGGGCCACTAAGGTGACTTTGCAGGTAAAGGCACTTAATGATTTTCAGATACTCTGAATCCACATAAAGGAGAGAATCTGGTCATGCATTTGTCTCAGAAGTTGCCTGGAGTTCCTCTCTGTAGGGGTGAAGCCTACTGGGCTTCAACATAAGTTCATTGTCTTCCTTGTTCAGTTGATGTTTAGGTAGTCATGTTGGTGAGAGCTTATGGGTATAGATAGCTTCTGATATGCCTAGGGGACACAGTCTCCCTGCACAATCCCTTATGTTTCCACTACCTCCTCTTTTGGTTATCTCTGTACCTCAGGGCAGTAGTTGTTGATAGATGTATCCAGTGAGACTGGACTCCATAACTACATTTTGATTGGTTGTAGTGTTTTGTAATGGTCATTATCTGTTGCATGGAGATCAGGGGTCAGGTTACACTCACTGGGAGTATAAGGACAAATATTTATAATGTAGTTAGGGATTATGCTGCTATTGGTTCTCCTCCAAGGTCCATGACTTCACTAGTCCTAGGTAGTTGTTAGGCTTTGAGTACCATGTATGATTCCCTCTTATCGATTGGGTTATTTTTATTATATTGTTTTATTTGTACAACAGTTCAAGTCCTTAGACTTGCCTCAGTTATTTAATTCCTATATTTTGGAAAATATTCACTTCATTCAGGCTAACAGCCAAATGCCATCCTAGCATGTTTCCACACATTAAGCCCCCCCCTTTTTTTTTTCATGTGAGTGTGCATCTCAAAGTCTCTGCATAATAACATTTTCACCTTCAAATCTTTACTCACCTGATAGTGTTTCCTGGTTTTGTTGTTTTGCTAATTAACAAATGGTAGTGGATTATGTTTATGGAACTCAATATAACTTTGTCGGCTGAGCAAATTGTATCTAAGTACTAAATTGGTCTCACATTTCTGTGGTAATAAAAATATTTAGAAGTACTCTCTTAGCATAGACTTTAGCAAACGTAGTTTAGTAGTTTTCTTGCTACTTTCAGTAATATAGGCTGAGAGCCTATAACCTGAGTGGTGGCAGCAAAGACAGAGAGTAGGCACTGGCCTTGACCGGGCACTTAGAGGCAGCGTCTCTGATCCCACAGGCACCACACACCAAGTCTCCTTGAGGTGTACTATGATCCCAGTACTCAAAGGGTTTGCCAACAGAAGAAAGTGGATAACAAGCAAGGACTCTGTGAACTCTCACCAGCAGCTCACTGACTGGAACTCAAAGGGTTGTGTCTCACACTCTCCCCAGTCTCTCTTGAGGGAATTTTTATTTTATTTTATTAATTTTTAAGCAGTGTCTTTTGTAGATCTTATTGGACTGGATTCCTGCTTGTACAACAGGCTGGCTTCCAAACTCACCAAGATCTGCCTGCTTCTTTCTGCCTCCCAAGTTCTAGAACAAGCGTTAACCACTATGCCCAGCCTTTCCCTCAGTCTGGAACCCAGGCTGGCCTTCAGAACTCAAGCTGTTCTTCTCCACTCAGCCCCACTTTAAGTGCTAGAGTTAAGCCAGAGGATCAAGAGGTTTGCTGTGAGATTGTTGTCTTAGTAATGTCTCCACCATCATAGCTGCCTAATCAAGGACATTACAATAGGCATACTAATGTGGACAAGGGAAAGACCACAAAACCTCCAATCCTACACAAAAGAAATACAAGGAGAAAATAGTCCTTACTTAAATGTTGTTTGAAAAGGGAGCATAAAAAGTAAGTGAATGTGTGTGTGTGTATATATGTATGTGTATCTGTCAGTGTATGTGTATGCCTGTGTGAATGCACTCAAGCATGTGTGTGCATTTTGCAAGAGTGGACATGCCATGACTTCTCCATCCTTATTTTTTTTTTTTTTTTTTTTGGTTTTACAAGACAGGGTTTCTCTATGTAACTTTGGAACTAGCTCTTGTAGACCAACCATTGGCCTCGAACTCTACAGAGATCCAACTGCTGCTTCTGCTGGAGTTAAAGGCATGCACAACTAACCACCACCACCACCACTGGCCTGACTTCTCTCCATTCGTGTTAAGCTTTTCCAACTATTGTCCTTTGTCAGTTTCCTTTTGTTCTTGTAAGACACTATTCATTTACTGGTGTTCGTTAAATTTGCATGTCATTAAAAGATCAGAGACTAGGACCTCTCTGAATTTATATAGTAGTGTATACTGATTTCTTTCCTCTTCAGATATATACTGGCTAGCTAGTGCAACCTTAGAACTAACCCCACTGATTGATGCAGGAGAGACAGCCTAGATGTATCAATTTCTCTCACTGCCAAAGAGACATACCCTGATGTTGATTCAGAAAGATCACTCCCTGCACATTTAACATGATCCAACCTAAAACCTGTGCATTTCGAGCCATTATAAAATTTCAATCATAAGGAATCAGTATTTGAATTTAAACTTGGAGCTCAAGAGCTTAGATTAATATTCCAGAAATTCTTATCATACTTTTGTGTGCATACATGTTTTGGGGGGGATGTTTAAGTTTATAGGGAATATAGTATGCACATGTATATATAGATTTACATATATATGTGTGTGTGTGTAAAATATATACAGACACACACATATATATATTTCTCCTAGTAATACATGTTCTAGGTAAGTGAAACATAAACATTACCTTTTAAGGGACTATTACATGTCAGTTTTAGAGAAAAACTAATAGTGATTTTTTTCCTCTTCAATTTCAGAGAACTACCCAGGCATTCATGTGAGCAGGAATCCAATAACTAAAAATGTTGTCACTGAGGAAGATTTCTTGTCATCACATGAAAGTAGTTGTTCAAATGCGTCCTGGAGAATACTAAAGAAAGAAGGCAGTTGCGTTCCACAAGTGGTTCATGTTGTGGATAAAACATATACTTGTTTTTGATCCAAAACAAGAAGTAGTCAGTTTTTTTTTTTCATGAAAAGAAAACTACAAATTTTGATATTACTAAAAGGCAAAAATAAAGATCTTAAGTTTGTATATGCTGTTTTTGATGAAACATCAACTCAAATGGAAGTTTTTGAACACACTACCAAGCCAATTCTTCATAGTTTTCTGAATGGATATAATTGCACAGGTAATTTCAGTTTGAACCATTTTTTCTGTTCAGCTGCCAGTTTTAATCCTGTAATGGCAATCAAGTTGAAGGTATAAGCATTCCAACTAATTTTAAGATTGAAGTGCAGGCTTTCTTCTGAAATGTATTCGTGATACAAGCTTTATCTTTTATGAAACTTTCTCTCTTTCTGGAGCCTTGCCATTACCCCACTCTATAAACACCCTTTTTAGTTTTATTAAGTCATATAAGCTTCTTATAATTGATTCCAGATTTCTCACCATTTGTACTGACAAGTATGTCCACTGTTGACCTCTACAATCATCTTCCCCCCTCAAACTGCCTGCCACTGCTGAGCACTTAGAGTTTCTTTGCAGCACCAGCTATAAAGTACCTTAGTATAAACGGGAAACACATGAGCCTGAGAATTGTGTGCTGTTTCCTTAGCAGATTTTCGCCTCATGAAGTATCCTTATGCCTTGCGGAGGAAATCTACTTATTCTTTCAGGAAACACCAGTTAATTCAGTGTTATATATTGCTTATTATTATCTCATTTTTATAATGTGTCAATTTTTCACCATATTCCACACTGCAGTATGTTTCATTAAGATTGTCCACTCAGTTTTGTCACAGAAAATTGATCTTTATCCTTGATCAAGAACAAAAATGCTGTTTATTGGTTAGAACTTTTGATTCTAACTTGTATCCAGATGTTCCTGGTGATTCCCCCTTCCATGTCTTTTTAAAAAAGTAGAAAGGGTCTCTGTCAATGCCATTTCTTCGGTTCTCTATTATTGAGCCGTCTTAAGACATTTTTCATAAAGCCCAAAGTAAAAACACCAGCTTAATTCATTCCAAAAATTATTTTTATCGGTTATTAACATATGATAATCTAATGACTAAATATGGTATTGAGTGTTTGCATTGTAACTCCATGCGTTTCTAATACATTTGAAGAAACATGATCATATTGATACTGGATAGAGTTATGCAAATAACTAATTTTCCTAAAACAATATTTAATGAACAATTTTATAAGTCACTTCTTTTAGAATTTATTCAGCTCGACAAGTATATGCCTGCTTTGCTTCATGTCATTTCTTAAAAAGCACAGTCTTCTTGGTGGAGGCAGTATGGTTATGCTACGAAGAAGAGGGATATGGATAGATATCTTATTCTGATGGCAAATAAGGGAGTAGATGTTTGCTGCCTTTCAGGTGTGTGTGAGGCACAAAATAACATTAGTGCGTTATATGTGAACAGGTGATACCTATTGGATTTAAAGTTACTTACGTTCAGATGACAGGTTAGAACTAGCCACTAGACTGGATTTAGTTTGCTATGTTGGAACAATGAGTGTTGACCTTGCCTTCCATTAAAAACCAGGACTCGCATATGGTGCCACTGGAGCGTGGGAAGACTTACACGATGCTAGGATCAGCTGCTGAACCTGGAGTGATGTTTCTACAATGTTAGACCTTTTTAAATCCATGGATGAGATTAAAGAAGAGAAAGTATGTAGTACTGCTGTGTCTTATTTGGAGGTAAGTTAGCACTAACCTCAACATTAATCCCTGTCTTAGAAAACCTGGATTACAGTGATCCATTCAAATTAACACATACAGGAATCTTCTTGTGGAATGTCTACAATCATTAAAATTCCTAATCATGTATCATATTTTCATGATCTTATTCTTTATTTTAATTTAACTTGAATAATAGAGACATTGTAAAACTAGTATACTCTAGGAAAAGAACAGCCAGATAACCTTCACTGAGATGCCCCCATACATTAAAATTTTTGCACCGGCAGGTTTTACTTTCTCTGTTGTAGGAACTTCTTATGTTGTACTCTATGTATAAATTTTGTTGAGCCAGGAAATTTTTAAAATAATCACTGAATCTTTATCAAAATCAGGAAATTAACAGTGGGTATCACTGTCTAATCTGTGAACCTAATGCAATTATGCTAATTATATTATTAATGCCTTTTCCTGAAAGCATTCCAGATCATGAATTAATTCAGTTGTATGCCTTTGGTCTCTTTAATGAGCAGTTTCTATATGTTTTCTTTGTATTTTGGGACACTGCCATAAACCCCCAGTTTGTTTTTGTCTCTCTTAGAGTTGGGTTTATTGTCTGGCAGACACACCCATAAAAGATTGTTATTGAGTACTTCCTACTTCATATCAACTCAGTTTTGTAGTCCCATTATTGGCAATATTAACTTTTACAAGTTTCATTGCCACTGGAATCTACAGGATTTGCTTATGGCTCTATATTTGAATAAATTATTTGAATAAATTGTAGTGATGGTGATCTTTAGATGCCAACATTTCTTCTGCTTATTCCTTATCATTTTATTATAAGGACAGCTTTTCCTTTTGTTTTTCAATGGCTATAGACTTGTGTTATTTAATAGTCAGATTATAAAGTTACCTTCTGTGATTTGGGGGCTAGGGAACTTCTTGCTAAATTAATTTCTCTCGTGTGTGTAGACATGATGTGGAGGTCTGGAGACATCATTTTAGGAGTTGGTTCTGTCTTAACACCTTGTTGAAGCAGAGTTTCCTTTTATTTCTTTAACACTTGCCAGGCTGTCCAGCTTTTGGCTTCCAGGCCTGCGTTTTCTCCTGGGTCTCCTTAGAGGGTTGAGATTAATCATGCACACCAGTGCATTTGGGTGCCTTTTTTAAAAGTTGAGGATGCAGTATGTTTTACATTTTATATCCCCCAACTCCCAGATTCTCTCCCTCTCCCTATCCACCCGGCTTTCCATGTTCTTTCTCTCTTTCAAAAAAGAAAAAGCCTTTAAAAACATTGGAGTACAAATTATTCCTGGAGCGTGGGACCTGCTCTAGAGGTGTAGTTGGTATATCCAATTGCACTCTGTTGAAAAAAACCTGACTTCCCTTCCCCAGCAATTATCATTTGTGTGTTCTTAGTAGGAGTGAGCCCTTGTGCCCACGCCCACTTCCTCAGCTAAATGCTGAGGTTTTTTTATTGGTTTGTTTTTAGTTTGGTTTTAAGACACTTTCTCCGGCCTTGGAGGCCGGCCTGTAACTAGCTCTTGTAGACCATGTTGGTCGCCAAAGCCGAGATCCGCCTGCCTCTGCCTCCCTAGTGCTGGGATTAAAGGCGTGTGCCACCACCACCCGGCAAATGCTGAGATTTTTATCTGCCTTGAACTTGTACAGGTCTTAAGTGAATACTGTCATGTCCTCTGGAACATATGTATATCGTCTGTACTCGTATCTAACAAGATGCTGTTTCCTTAAAATTGTCCCCATTTCCGCAGCTCTCTTAAATCCTCCTACCTCTCTCTCTTCCCTGAGCTTTGAAAAGAGTGAGATAAAAGATGTGCGCTCACTGAGGGCTGAGTAAGATCCAACTTTGGTCATCACACTTTCTTTGTGGTATGTACCACTTAGAGCCATCTTAAACGTGTCTTGGGATAGATTTCATGCAGCCTAGTCTGACCTTGATCTCATGGATCCTCCTACCTCAGCCTCCTATATGTGGGGACCCTATTTCTGATTGCTCTCTCTGTGTTTCACATATTGTGAGGACTTGGTCAGGGTCAAAGTTCCTTTGTGCTCCTGCTACTCTTTTGTCATACGCTGTCACACTTCTTTGAGGTCTCAAAGACGGAAAGTGATTCTTTGCTCTGATAGTATTGTAGAAAGCCCCAATTTCACTGGAAATGGCAAATAAGCATTTATTTCTGGTATCAGGATATTTCTCTTTAATAGATCTGTGATCGTTGAGACACTGCACCAAGATTATCTCTGTTACATTCTAGAAATAGGTCTGGCTACATTTCACTCCTTACTATAGCCAAGGCATCTGTGCCTATTAAAATCACCAGGTATGGGCTAGAGAGTTGACCTTCAGGAAGTTATGACCACTTGTTCTTGCAGAGGACCCGGGATTTATTCCCAGCACCCATAGGGCACGTGGTACATACATGCAGACAAAACACTCATACACAAAAATAATAAAGTGATTAAATCTTTTTAAAAAGAAATTCTCCAGGTAACAGGCTTTTCTGAGACTCTGTCTAAGAGTATTCATTCGCCATAGTTGAAGCAAGAGAAGGTAAGCTGTCAAGAGTAACCACAGCATATTAGAAAAAATAAAGATCTAAAGGAAAGGTGTCTACCCCCTTAATTAAGCTGTATTACATTTTTTAACAATGTTATCATTGAGAGTAGAAAGTTATACCAGAAAGAAAAATACTGTGGGCTACTAGAACATGAAAGGAAGTGCTAGTACATACACACCCACACTATGTCTCATTGTAGGTCTGTGTAATTTTTTTTTTTTCAATGCTTAAGATCACATCTAGAATGTAATGAATCTTGATAATGCAGGATGCTTTCCCACAAACTCTATCACCAGCCCAGAAAACTGTTTTTTTAGAGGCCTGGTTTTCCCATTAGTATTAAATTTTTTTTTTTCCAGAACTCCTATTTATCATCCCATTAGCAAATGCTAAATGTTATGCCTTTACTAGATCCATAAAATGAAGTCAGTCATGCTATTTCTAATTAGTATTTGTGCAAATCTCTTTTACATGATCCTGCAGGTAGGAAATTAAGATGTGTGTTCAGTGTAGACTGTAAAAGAATATCCAAGCTTCAATCTATACCCTGCTGTTCATTTTATAAACATGTGGCTCTTAGTTGCTCTGCAATTCAAATGCGAGAGACTGTTACTAATTGTGTATTAGACTGAAATGGAAGGATTAATTGACGTAAATACACCTGTTTTTGACTGGGTTTTTGTTTAACATATAGACTCTGAATTTGGTGTGTTTTTTTCAGAGGTAAGAAAGCTGGCTTGTCTTCATTTTGTGAGAGTTGTCAAAACAGGAATTAGTGGTGAGAATATAATAACTCCAGCATTAATATTCAATTGTAAACTGATGTCATCAAAATCTGGGATTATAGACCTTCAGCCAGCAATGTACTTGTTATTTAGACTCTACTGTTATTGTGGCTCATTTTATTTTAAGGTATATAATGAACAGATTAGTGACCTCTTGACAAACTGAGGGCCACTTGCTGTCCGGGAAGATGCCCAAAAAGGAGTGGTTGTTCAGGGTCTCACTTTACACCAGGTAAGTTTATGAATGTCTTTTCTTTCTGTTAGAATAGCAAATCTGCAGATTCCATTTCTACCATCTATTAGTTCAACCATTGTGTTTGAAATACAAACAAACTAATGAAATTTAGACTGAGGTGAATTACAAAGGTTCTAAAGGCCTGGGTGATTCTTCCAAAGTCACAAAGATACTAGCAAAATAAAGAGCAGACTGAGAATAGCTTCATTCTACTGCCTCTTATTGACTATTCTTGTTTCTTCCTCTCACTGAGGGATTTTATTTTCCCTGCTAAAAATCTGACTGAAAATTTATTATTCTGTTAAATGTTTATATTTTTATCTCAGGGGAATATTTTACCTCTTACCCTATATATCACCAAGTACTAAACAAATAATACATAATCAATATTTATTAAGAGTGAATTCATAGAACACTTTTACCTTCTACCTTTAAAACTATTGTTTGATGAGCAAGTTTACTGAGGGGCTAAGATAGCCCAGTGGTTGAAAACTTTGCTCACATTCATCAAGCCTTGGGTTTGAGTTCCCGGCACTTAAATAAATAAAAGTTGGTTGAAAATTGAACGATACATTACTAAATATTGCTTTTCTATTTTGAACTCCTAGCCCAAATCCTCAGAGGAGAATATTACAGCTACTAGACAATGGAAACAAAAACAGGACACAGCATCCCCCCGACATGAATGCTACGTCTTCACGTTCACATGCTGTTTTCCAGGTATCCGGCCTTTAGGTTGGAATTTAGAATATAGCCAATTGCATGAATAATTTTCATATGTGGCAGCAAAGTCTCATCTATAAACCTCTCTGTTCCTTAGCACTTCAGTTTTGCCACTTTTGTTTGCTGTTTTACTTTAAGACATAATCTCATTAAGTTGACCAGATTAGCTTTGAAGTCACTAAGTAGCAGTGGCCAGCCTTAACTTCAGTTCCTTTTAGCCCATTTACTCCTGAGTAGTTGGGATTTCAGGCACTGTGACTCCTTGCCCGTAAAGTCAAGTCATTAGCATGAAGAGTATATTCCATACAATACTAAGATGCCTCCCCAGCCCACTTTGCTCATAAAAGTACAACATCAAAAACATTTAGATTGATATGACCTTACGTCAAACACATGGGGAATGGTAAAGTAGAGATGGAAGACACTGACCATGTAATCAATTCTGTTCAGTAGCTCCACTGATCGTTTCTCTTTCACTGACTTCTACCTTATCGGTCAGTCGGTAGTCTTCAGAGGAATGTTTAACAATAAGATTCTCTGTCTTCATCTTCCTTCCACCTATCCTTAAGACTGATTCAGCTGACACAGTACTGTATTGGAGAAAGTGTCCACAAAGATCCAAAGCCATAGATATCCATTATTGTTTGTAGTTTCTGGTGCTGTTTATATCCAAATGGTTATTGATGTAAAGTTGTATTGTAGATTATGCTATGATGCTATGTGAAGTTCTTTTTTTTTTTTTTTTTTTTTTTGGCTTTTAGAAAACATGTTATACTTATTTGTGAGTCGTATGTATGTATGTGGGTATCAGTATGCCATGGTGTGTGTGTAGATGACAAAGTACTTTGGAAAATTGTTACTCTTCCTTCCACCATTGTTGTGTCTGGGAATGCAACTCAGTCCGTCAAGCTTGGCAGCAAGCATGTTTTCCATTCTTACTGACCTGTGAAATTCATCTTATCAAGAAGTAATTGTTACAGCTGAAAGAGTTCATATCTAAGACAGTCAAGCCATTCAGATAGTGTCTCGTCAGTAGTTTTATTGATCTTTTCTCTTCTACTGACATTTTCTTTATTAGTAATCTTCAGAGAAATGTGTATGACGAGAGTTCTCTGGAATGTATTTGATATTTCTTTATTTCTCATGCACCTATCTTCTTTCAGTTGCAATGTACAAAGCAATGGAAGATGGTTATATAAGGGAGGTAGCCCAGTTGGTAGAGTGCATCCCTAATATACATGAAATTCAAATTCTAATCTCTAACACCAGTTAGGCACAGTGCCTCAGACCTATAATTCTGGTGTTTCAGAGTTAGAGAGGAGAGATTCTGAAGTTCAAGGTCATCCTTGACTGGTAAACTTGTAGCCATATGACCACCAGTCTCAAAAAGGAAGGAAAAAAAAAAAAAATGTCCCTTTGAATAGTTTAAAATAGCTTAAACCTTCCTGAGCAGCTGAAATACTTGAAATGATCAAATCATAAATGAACAGCTCATTTTCACTCAGAGGGCTGGATGTTTCAGTCTGGTGTCAACATGGTAAAGCAGCACATCATTGAATGACATGTTACTTACCTTGTAATTTGGGCGTGAAAATTAATAGGAATAGAGAAGAGCCAGTATCCTATTCTTCCCTTGATCAAAAACCTACCACTTGCTTCCCTCTTTGCTTTTGCAAAATATAAGGGACAATATCATATGCGTAGGTTGTTCTCAAACTCTTGAACTCAGTTGATCCATTCACCATAGCCAAACATACACACACACACACAAACAGGAGGGGGGTAGACCCTTCCCCACAAGTAGCCCATATTACATATAGACAGATCTATTAGGCAATTAACACATGGGCCTTTGGGGCAGCCTTTGATATCAAAACTCATATACCAGTCTTCATTTTCATATTTTTCTTAACCAGTAATTCTGGTACTGACTATCAGGCAGATAATACGTGGTTGTATTAGTTTTTAAAAGGGAGAATGATTTTGTCTTCATGTATATGTATTTTTTGAAAATAAAACATTTCCTTTAATTTTATTAAATTTTACTCTCATTTTCCCCTATGCTATAATTTAAGATTTATTTGCGACAACAGGACAAAACAGCAAGCATCAATCAAAATGTCCGTGTAGCCAAAATGTCACTTATTGACCTGGCAGGATCTGAGAGGGCCAGAACTTCTGGTGCTAAAGGGACACGATTTGTAGAAGGCACAAATATTAATAAATCTCTTTTTAGCCCTTGGAAATGTCATCAACGCTTTAGCAGAATACGATGGTAGGTAATATATGTTTACTTGCTAATGTTTTGACAAATAGTTCCTAGAACATGTTGTAGATGTAGATCATAGACATAAGTGACTCTGAGCTGTCACACATTGCTGCATGAGTGTCATTTTTGGTTGTTGTTTTGTGAGAGGGTGTGCATGCACTTTGTGATACTTTGTGGGAATGAACCCAGTACTTCACTGCATTGGGAAAGGACAGCTATACCCGGTTGTTTTTTTGAGACAGGATCTCAAATGAGTTGTTTAATCTGGTCTTAAACTTTCTAGCCTCTTGTCTCAGCTGTAATTACAGGCCTTTTCTACCAGACTCCACAATGGTTGTTTTTTTCAATCTTCCAGCTTTGAACTTCATTGTAAACATCTATTTGATGATCATTAGACAGCAAGAATGATTTAGTGAATTGACAAGAAGACATTGAAACAAAAAGCTTTAGAGCAACTCTAGTTAGTATTTTATAATGTACTATAAAATTGACATAATACAGAAGATTAAGAAGGAAAAGAAGAGGTTTAAGGGCTATCTAAAGTGTTATTATATGATGGGATGACTAGTAAATGCTTTGAGGCATTTAAAACTATTTTACATGCAATGTATACCAGAAGTACTTTCTAGTGTATAGTATGTTTGACAGTACATTAATTTGTTTTTAAAGTGTGGTAATTGAAGCTAATGCAGGCTTAAATAGCATTAGGAAAATTACTGATAAATTGTTAAAGGTGTTACTTTAATTTAGAATAATATTTTAAAATTAGGAAGACTTTCTTAAGAGAGCAAGTTACTAAAATTACCTGACCATTGAAAAAGTAGCATGTTTTACATTCAGAGTTGAAGACTCAAACATTTGCGAATGATATACTATTGATTTGTAAAGTTAAGCCACCAAAGTAGAGGATGTTTGCCATAATTTATACTTCTCTTATATGAAAGTTATGTGATGATAGCATTGATTTTTAATATTGATGAATCTTTATATAAAATTTGTTCCTTTTACAAAGTTTCATATGTGAAATTGAGAGCTGTATCTTTAATATATCTTTATACTAAATATTAAGTATTCTAATTTAACTATTTACTCAAATATTTAACTACATTTATTTATTTCTGTGAGTATTGTGTAGAGGTTTGTGGTTGTCTCTTTATAGTAGAAATGGTTTTATAAAGAATTCTTTTTTTCAAATAGAATTAGATTCAAAGATGATGCACATTGCTTAATCCTACATCAACTTGATATGCTATGCTTTGTTGATACTCGTGGGGAGGCCTGCCCTTTTCTGGACAGAAACAGGGGAGGAATAGATTGGGAGCACCAGGGGGTCGGGGGGTGGATTACAGGAGAGAAGAGGGAGGAAAGACTGCCTCAGTATTTAAAATAAATCAATAAATTTAATTCTTAAAAAAGAAAGTTATGATATGATCTAGCAGCAACCATACTATGAGTATATTTATGCAAAAATATAAAAGCAGGAAGTCCCTGGGATAAGGAATAAACAATGCTAACATGATACTCTATCAATTTTAGAATGATTGATGTAAGATCATTGGTGGACATAATCACTTAAGAGATTTTTGGAGGATGAATGCAACCTTGTATGATTTATTTTTGTGTTTATTTTAAAGAAAAAAGATGATGCACATCTTAAATATGTATCTCATGCCTAGTTTCCTGTTAGCTTAGTTTTTTGTTTTTTTTTTTGTTTTGTTTTTTTTTGTTTTTTTTTGTTTGTTTTGTATTTGAGATGATTTTTGTTTTTTGTTGTTGTTGTTTTGTTTGTTTTTGTGGGGGTTAGTTGTTTGGGAAGTTTTATTTTGTTTTGGAAATATAATTTTGCTTTGCCATCCAGTCTACCTACCAAGAAGGTAGGATTATAGCCACATATTGCCACACACAACCTTTTTTGTCATCTTTTCAGATATATTTAAAATGTCACCTACAACCAAAAACCAACCTTGATAGTTGTTTTGTTGTGAAGTTTGTTCTTAGAGATGTAAATTTCAGGTGGAATTGTATAATTTTTATTTTCTTACTGTGTTTGTGTACATGTGCAAGTCAGAGGACAGCATCCCAGAGCTAGTTCTCCTTTCTGATATGTGTGTTCCAGGGGACTACACTGAGGACTTTAGGGCAGACACCTTTCTCTACACACTGAAGCTATAATTAGGACTTTCATAATAGTCACTGACTACTCCAAGATCTATTTGCAGCAGTCAAACACCAGTTATATCATTGGGCATTGCTTAAGTTCTTCTAAAGAAATAGTAGTAAGTAGTAGTGTGGAAAAGAAATAAGAATTCTTGTTTTGTTCTTTCAGAGAAGGAATCAGCATATTCCTTATAGAAATAGTAAGCTTACTCGCTTGTTGAAGGATTCTCTTGGAGGGAACTGTCAGACTATAATGATAGCTGCTGTTAGTCCTTCCTCTTTGTTTCTGACGACACATATAACACTCTTAAGTATGCTAATCGTGCAAAAGACATTAAATCTTCGGTAAGTGCATTTACTTTGACTTTGTCGTGAGAGTATTAGGTATATTCTATTTTTATATTTAACTAAAGTCTTAATTAGGGTCATGTTTCTGCTAATGAATTTGGCAATATAAGTCCTGGTTACTGAATGTTAATTTAGTCACACAGTTTTTGCATCTTAATTACTTCACAGTGGATGTTGCTGTTCATTCTTATGAGTCCTGGAGTACTTGTTATTCTTCTCATCATGGTACATGGTGCTTGGATAGCATGACATAGTAATTAGCCAAGGATTTGATATAGTTAAATCTATTTTTATATTTACTGTAAGAAACATTTATGGGTGATATTGCAATTTATCTGCGCACCGACTAATAATACCTACCTTGGTTTATAACATGCTTTATGAATGAATTTTCACATAAATTGTGCTAAATCAAGGAATGTAACAGTGACTACTTAGAGAAATGTTCTTTGTCTAAATTTTGGGATACTTTAAAAACAATCAGGTGAAAACATACCTACTTTAAAATTACAGGACCTTAGTTCAGAAGAGACCTCAGTTAATTTGCTATGATGCCTATCCTCTTGACTATTCATTTTCCTCCTATAAGTGTCTGAAGATGAGCAGTGTGACACCCTGTGAGAAATGTCCATATACTATTTTTATAAAAGGCCGAAGTATATGAGTGTACAAAGATTTTCTCACATTTTTCATGTCCTTACTCCAACCCATTGTAAAGTTTTCTAGTTTTTGTTTTTTATGCTCCATTTTATATCTATGTGGGCCAAAGCTTGAAGAACTTTAAGTACTTGATTCTAATTCAAATTAGAAATTTCTATAATATTAAAAATTATGTAATTTTCTCCCCATGTAAATGTTTATGGGGTTATACTGTTGTAGACAATATGAAAAGTAATAAGAAACTAATATGAATGCAAGCATAAAACAATTCTGAATTTCTTGAATAAATAGGCTACTTTTATTATTATGTATAAACACAACATATTTTTAAGTAAGCCAATTTGTTTATAATTTCAACATATTCTCATTACAAATTTTAAATATAGTTATATTTAATCATGATGATCACTTATAGTTGTTAAAAGTTCAAAATTGGTAAAGTCAAGTTTATGAGATACAGTGCCACTTTGTGCTATCTTAACTATGTGACTGTAATCATAATTTCTCTCTTTTGGCAGTTGAAGAGCAATGTTCTTAATGTCAACAGTCACATATCTCAATATGTAAAGATCTGTAATATGCAGAAAGCAGAGGTATGTCTACTGTTCTCAGTGATCTATTATTACCTGCAGTTCTTCCCTTAAGGGATGCTTTCTTCCTTATTGTTCAAAATTTAATGCATTTCCTATTATAGTGGGAACCTGGTGTGTGATTATTGTTTATAACTGAACTTTTACTGTGGCTATGTAAAATGAATGAAGACAAATAACTTGATTTGTATTTTTAATTAGTGTTTCCTTTGCTAGATTTTAATGTTGAAAGAAAAACTAAAAGCCTATGAAGAACAGAAAGCTTTGACTGACAAAAATGACAGTGCAAAATCAGTACCTTCAAACATTCAAGTCAAAGAGATTAAAAGGTAAAACTATTAAAATCGCTTGAGAAATGTAGTTATAAATTATAGTCTTTCTTTAATTATGTATCATATATGTATGTATAGCTACGTATACATCTCACTTGAATTCCTGAAAATGCACTTGTTTGTTCTTTGTATTTGAACTTTAGAAAGCAGCTGGTTATTTTACCGCTGGGAAAAGCAGGAGGAAAAGCTGGTTCTGTCATCTGTGAAGCCAGTTTATTTTGAATGGTGCTTTTTTTTTTTTTTTTTTTTTTGCTATTAGTACTTGAATAGTTTTATGAAAATATGGTCAGTTTTTATTGATTCTATATAGACCCACTAATTCACTTACTAATTTCAAATTTTGAACTGAGTAAACCCTGCAGTGATGTAGAATGATAGAATAACATTTCCTGTCCAAGTTGATCCACTATCTTCTTTCCACCACTCAAGACCCTTATTTCTTGGTCTGTTTTCTCTATGAGACAACTTGTAAACTTGTCCTTTTAATACTATGTTATTGAGTGCTGCCACTTTGTTTTTTCTCCCTAAACTTTATTGACAGCTTTGTAGATTATGTTGAGTCTTAGAGTATTAATTTCAACCAATTACTATAGCTCTTTTTTAATTAGAATTAATAGAGGTATCGTTTTCTCAATTACAGAGTGTAGTAAGAACTCCCTAATTTAAATTATCTTAAAATATTGTGTATGTGCGTGTATGTAGGAAAGTAGGTAGGTATAAGTCAGGAGACAACTTTCCAGGACTCACCCATCTTAACTGGCCCAGAAGTATTAGGCTTTGTCCTCTATTTTCACTTTGTACTGTTTTGCAAACATCACATATAATTCTGACAGTTACTTCTGTTGGTGACAAAAGTCAGTTTTGCATCTCATTAGGTTTCCCTGTGTGCTATTAAAGTGCAAGGGTACTAAGCATACTAGTTTTTCCCTTGTGTTGAAATTGCTAACTCTGCAAGTGACCCATTAGAATATTAAATTGTTAGTATTTTATTTGGCATATAAAATTTTAATTCCATGCAAATTTTCTTATCTTAAAAAATTTATAAGTGTTTCCTTGTTCCTCATTTATGTGTTTGTTTATTGAGACAGCTGTGTATCATCCTGGCTATCCTACCTAGAACTTGGCTTTGTAGACTATGCTGGCCTTGAACTCTGAAATCTACCTACCTCTGCCTCCATAATTGGGATTAAAGGCTTGTGCTACCACCTCCTGGCCCTCATTTATTCCTTTCAAAGAAAACTTCTACTCTGATGTAATGTTCTAGTGAATATTACTTTTGTTATTTAAACATGACAGTAGTGCTAATACAATACAGTTTTCTTTGATATTAAACTACCAATTTTCAAAAGTTGGAGTGGTTATTTTTATAAATTTGTCAACATTAACCCTGTGTAATTTGCCAGTTAAATTGTAGTCCCAGCTACTTAGGATTCTGAGGCAGAGGAATGCAGTTTCCAGTCAAGACTGGAAAACTTAGGATGATTGTATCTCAAAATTGAAAGTCATGGTGATAACAGCTCACCAGTGAGTGCTTGCCTACCATGTGAGGCCCTCGGTTCAGTCCCTGGTGGGTGCTGCAGTTCTGGTGAAGGAAAGAGAGTAGACTTACAAATTAGGAAACATTTTTGGAGTTGATGAATTTAATCATTTATCTCTGTGTGTGTGTGTCTCTCAAGATTTTTAATTGTATATGTGGGAGGGATTTCTGTGTGTGTATATTTATGTGCATAGGAGTACAGGAAGTCAGAGGCATTAGATTCCTCTGCAGCAGAGGCAGTTGTTACCCTTTTAAAACTTTGGTTTCCATAAAACTTCAATAACATTTTTGTGCATTTTCTGAAGACAGTGGGAAAATATGCAATATTTTCTGACTCAAATTTTTGTTGCGCCAGTATACAAAAGGGAATCTTAAAAGGAAAATACATTTTATTTAGCAATAGTTGTAAAAATTCTATTATTACTATACCAAGGAAGTGATATGGTCTTGTGTCTTACCTAAAAATATTAATGAAAAATTTTGTTTCTAGTTAGTTTAAATGTCCTAAATGACTAGAAAATACTACTCATTCCCTTAAGATTTATTTCTGTTATTTTTTTTTTTAATTTTAAGATGCAACCTAGAAACCCTTGATAATGATTACTTTCTTTCCTTAGTAAACAGTAAACACTAAGTAAAGTGTTTAGACCACAAAATTAAAATTTTGATATAGTTCAACTTTGTCCTTATATCAAAAAGTTATGAATACTATGATATTGTCTTAGGGTATAACCTAAAGATAACTTATCAGTTCATTTACTGGCACTAGCCTTGGTGTAATACAGGACGGTGAAATAACAATATCCGCATGTGCTTCCTATGAAATATTCATCAGCTGAACAAAACTACAGGAAAGTCAATGTACTGTGGTTTATCTTCATTCCCAGGAGGGTTTCATTAAGAACTACTGACGTAAATTGGCAGTACCTTTACCACAGATCCTTACAAATATATATCCAAAACTGCCCAAAGAACATTTATTTTTAAATGCACAGACTTTATTTTATTCTAAAGGCCTTGTACTTAATTTTCTTCAATAATAAATAATTTTGCCTGTGTGAGATTATCTGTAAGACTAAAATATTGTTGTGACCCGTGTTCTGTTTGTCCTAGAAGTTGCCAAACTATGCATTTTCTCAGTTTTTCATAAAATTTATTCGGTTTTGAATCATTGGCTCCTTGGGGGCCTAATAAACTCCACAAATTGAATTCTTTATTTTGCCCTTTAGAAAAGTAAACCACAACCACGTTTCTAGGTTTGCCACATTGTTAACTTGGATGTTTTGGGTCCTGCCAGTGTCAGCTGACTTTTTGCCAAGCTGTAGGGGGTACCTAACCTTATGGTGTATTTTCACTATAATAATCTTTGAGGCTAAAACTGGTTCTCTCATTTTCCCTAGGGGGCCATGGAGATACCATATGATAATGCCTCCTATTGCTTTTTCTTCACTGTAAGCCAACACCAAACAGCACGTGATGCTCTGCTGCTAATAGGGCTATGAGAATTGTCATATTACAGATCTAGGTTATCATCCTTTGCATTTTTGCTGCGCAGTATGACTACATATGATAAAATACAACATATTACTAATATCAGAGACCTTGTGACACCAAAATATATAAACAACATGGTTTGTTTTGCAGCAGAAAGAAACCTACAGTAAAAAAATAAAGTTGATACTGCCTTCTCAGCACTTTTATGGTAGGAGGAATGTAGTTCTGACCTGCTGTTTATCATCAAGTACAATCTGAGTGATATGTGTCATTTCAGTAAGCTATATACTAGATAGTACAAATTTAATGAAATAAAATGATATGTTTTATTTTTGGTAGATTTCAAGAAATTCTGAAATGCTTGTTCCAGAATCGAGAAGGAATCAGGCAAGAATATCTGAAATTAGAAATGTTGCTTAAAGAAAATGAACTCAAGTCACTCTATCAACAGCAGTGCCATCACCAAATAGAGATGATGTGTTCAGAAGACAAAGTAGAAAAGGTATTTAACTACTTTATGCCTAAATTACAGAGAACATGGAAATCTAATTCTAGAAATTTAATAAACATTGTTTCTTACCCATTCTCTAAAAAAACATGGAAATAGTATGTGAGCCAGAGGAAACTTTGAAAAGCAAATGCTTAGTTAAACTTGTTCCTCTTGAACACACTATGTACTCACTCATATATGGATTTTAGACCTAGAGCAAAGGATCACCAGCCTATAATTCACATCACCAGAGGAACTAGGGTACAAGGTATATTCTAAGAGATTCATATAAAGTCCCTCACAGAACTGGGAAGGGACAAGTCCTCCAGAGCTCAGGTTAAGTGGGGGGGGGGGGGGGGGCAGCGAATGGAGAGAGAAGTAGGAGAAAATGAGGGGGAGGAAAGGAAAACATGTGCGACCAGGAAGATTGAGTCTGGTTAGGAATAGAAGATAGGAAAGAGAGAGACAGAGAGAGAGAGAACATAAAAGAGGGAGCCAATATTGGTTTGAAGATAAAATTGAACACAAAGAAAGGTCTAGAGAACTACAAGACTGCTCCCAACTAACAATTTGAGCTTCCGTGGAAAGGCTGTCATAAATGCCCTTCCCGGAGAGTGAGATCAACAACTAACTTATCCATGGAGCCCTCAAATAATGCCTGTTGAAAACAGGATCAAACACCCATACGTAAACACTGAGTTGAACTAGAACCCAGAAGCAGATGGAGAGGACAAGACCGTGCGGCAGAAACACATAGAGACAGTTTACCTAAACAAGGAGGAGCTAACGGCCACTAGACTGATAGCTGGGAAGCTAGCATGGGACTGACTCAGGCCCCCCTGAATATGGGTCTCAGCCAGAAGGACTGAGCAGTCTAAGAGACCTCAGACAGTGGAGCCAGGTTGTATCCCTGGTGCACAAAAGGACTTTGCGAACACATCCCCCATGGAGGGATAACTGCCTTAATCTAGAAACAGGAGAGAAGCCCTAGTCCCTACTTCACATGACCTGTCAGATCTACATGACCCCACCTGAATGGCATTCCCCTACATATGGAATTGGGGTTGGCGGATGGGAGGGGAGGGTGTTTAGAGTGCATGTGAGAGGGCAGAGAGGGTAAAAGGGAGGGAAGGATGGAGAGAGGATGGGAGGGAGGGAGGGAGGGAGAGAGGGAGGGAGGGAGGGAGAGGGAGGGAGGGGAGAGGGAACTGGGATCGACATGTAAAATAATAAATTAAAAAAAAAAATGCTTTGACTCCAAAAAAAAAAAAAAAAAAAAAAAAAAAAAAACTTGTTTCTCTTTTGAGAGCCTGTAGAACATTAGGGACAGGAGAGGCAGCCTACTCAAGATGCGGGTAACACTTTACAACTTCGGCCACATGGAGATATTTTGTTATTATTCAGAAAGAATACTTGATCGCTGTTCTTGCTATCCATTGCTGTATGATCCTAATAAAGTGCTGACCAACTTCCAGTATTAACAGTGTGCATTCCAAAATGGTTATGGTCTAGGCTTTAACAAACAGTGTTTTATTTAGGAAATATCTAAAGTTGACAAAGTGGCATCAAACTAATGCTACCACTGGGAAACCTAGCAAAAGCAATGCAAAACTACTCTGGGAAATAAACCTTCAACTCTATCTCTTACAGTCGCCATAGATAGGAATCAGCAGACTTACCATTTCAGACAGAAAGAAATCCCAGGAATTATAGACACTGGACTAATCTACTGGGAACTGTAAAACTGAAGACAAAAAAAAAAAAAAATCAAAGATAAAAACATTATCAGTAAGGAATAGCTGAATGTGAGGGTCACAACATGAGAAAAGCAAATGAAATTTTCAGATTTTAAAGGATTTATTCACTATCAGGCAATGTTCAGGCAGTTCACCTCATTGTCAGAAACTCCCATGAGGTATTTATTATTCTCCTTTCTAAGCAAGGACATGGGTAAGCCATTTTGTCAGAGGTAGTACACAACCATAGGTAGCTGAGCTATGATTTAAGCTCTAGTACACTAATGCTAGAACTTGTGCTTTAGTTCTTAGGTTTTTTTTTTTTTTTTTGCATGTTTGATACTGCAGAAATCGAAATTGGTATTTCAAAACTGGAAAAGAAAACTAAGAAATTTAAACCAAATATAACATAGATAATGTGTGAACAAAATGTTATCTCCTTTTTTTTCAGACCAGGACACCAGTACTTGAGTTGATGCTTCCTCTTTTAAGATGAATCTTACTTCCTCAGTTAAACCTATCTAGAAACATTCTGAGAACTTTCCCAAAAGCTTTTATTTTAGGTCTGTGGGTCTCAAACCCTTTGGGAGTTGGACATCCTTTTCCCGGGGGTTGCTTAAGATTCCTGGAAAACACAGATATTTACATTATGATCCATAATAGTAATGAAATTTCAATTATGAAGTTGCAACAAAAAATAATTTTATGATTTGGGGCTCACCACAACATGAGGAACTGTGTTAAAGGCTCACAGCATGAAGAAGGTTGAGAACTGCTGTCTTAGGCAATTCTAAATTCTGTCAAATTGACAAGAGTGTCATAGCATATTAGTGGTGAGTTTTTTGCTTGTTTGTTTATTTGCTTTTGTATTTGCATAAAGCAATATTGACACCTCAAATTTTAGAGTCATGTTTTCAATCTCAGTGAGGAAATGTGCCACTTTGTCCTGAATACCCATCACTGTACGGAATATATTTAATGAGCATTAAAAGTCAAAATTATCCTTTTTGAGTTTCAGCTAGAACCTTTCTGAACAGTTGTGAATGTTAAGGCAAAGTAAATGTAATTTAACCACTATCTTCAATAGGGATAGCCCCTTTATCTTCATTTTTCAGAAATAAAGTGATTGACGACCCTCTGAGGTTGACTTGCTTGAGTTTTCACACTTTCTGAATAGCAGAAGAAAGTCAAAATGTCTCATCTCCCACTTCCTGCTGTAGCACTCTCTAAGCATCAAAGTTAGGACCCTTTTCTGCCATTAAAACTATCTTGAACTTCATAGATCTTTATTTATAGAGACTGTCCACTGATACTGTATTAGAAATTACTAATGCGATTTACAGAAATTCTTGTTTTCTTATAGTTTTATGAAGATAACTAATTATTTTCTAAAACAAAAAACAGCTTAGGAGAGCCATAGCTTTGTTTTACATCCTTCCAACTGTATGCTGTCTTCACAACAGTTGCATTCTCTTATCTTTTTCTGTGATGTTCTGTAGTGACCTTACACCTCTGTTAGCTCCTGGAACACTCTTACCCTGATATACCATTAGGATTAAAGAGGCTGTCTGGAGAGATGACTCAGTGGTTAAGAGCACTTGTCACTCTTGCAGAGGACCTGCATTCAGTTTCTAACACCCATGTGATGGTTCATAGCCATCTGTAACTCCAGTTCATGGTGATCTTGTGGCCTTTTCTGACCTCTGTCAGCACCAGGAATACACATAGTGTATGTTCTTTTGTCCAAGCAAAATGTTCAAATAAATGAGTCTCTTAGAAATTTTGTAAAGAATTAAAATTTATTTTGACCAAATAAATCGCCTGAAAAGATCCCAGGCATTTCCATATGAAAACTACGGGTGCCTTTAAGTTTGCCCCAAAGTTAGAGAACCTTTGCAAGTGTGGCATTTGTCACGTTAGCATTTTGTATTCCATCCTTCCTCTTTAGGGAAAAGACAGGTATTTTGTTTGTTTAAACTGCTGTTTTGTTTTGCTAAGGTCTTGCCATGAGAAAAAATTATTTAGGATATAACCAGACAAATGACAATAAAGACCTAAGAATCCTCATGAGAATGACTGCTTGTTAGCCACTGTCCCTGATCATTTGATTCTAGTCTTCTTTTTTTCCTTGAACATCTTGTTTTCCTATGAAGGAAGTTAAATGTATAAATATCAAGAATCTGTGGCTTAATGGCAACCACACTGACTTAACACTAAATATTTACAAACTAATATCCTCCACCAAAGTGAAAATGCTCTTAGTTGTTTATGTTACATACCTGTAAATATTAATTAATTTTTAGAAACACCAAAAGTAATGATTTATTACCTATGAAGGACAGAGTCGTTGGCCAACAGAAGGCCAAATCTGACTGAAAATACTCATGAATACCAAAGACATTAAGAGTATTCTAAGAGTGTTCTCAGCCTTGACTATAGGCAAGTTCTCATACTTTTTTCTGTCATTTAGAGCAACAAATTAAATCAGTAGAACTTTGTTTCTTTCTTCATGTCTTCCAGATTGAAAACAAGTACAGAGTGTTCATGCTTTTTTGAGTTGGGAAAGCATGGAATTTATCTAACCTTATATGAACTTTACAAATGTATCATGTAAAAAAATTTCAGTTTTCCATTTGACCACTGTGTTCCTTAAACCCATAAAAATCCCAAGATGTAATTTTATTAAATAACTCACAACTGATTTTCTATTTTCTGTTATATTTTAATAGGACAATAGTAGTATGGCTTAACATACTATACCAAAATAAGAAAATGCATGACTTTTAATGTTGTACACAGCAAATATAAAATTTAGCAATATTATTAAATTCAGTATTATATTTCAGGCCACTTGCAAACGAAATCACCGACTTCAAAGGTTGAAAACTGTTCGCTGTTTCGTAGAGAAAAAGAAGGAAGAGGTGTTAAAACAATTTGATGAGAATACTAATTGGCTTCATCGAGTGGAAAGCGAAATGAGACTCTTAGGTCAAAATGGTGACATCCCAGAGGTACAAATATGTATATGTGTTCAATTTTAATCTTAAAAGCTGAACTCCTTAAATTTCTTATATTTCTGTGGAGTAAATATCTTTCATATGGCAATTGTTGCCCTATTTATCTCAGATTTAATTAGTTCACTTTACTATTATTAATGACTGTATCATCAGCTTACTAATTACCTAATTGGTTTGTGGATTCTGCTTTCAGAAGGGTCAGTTTATTTTTAAATGTTTTTAATGCAACTGTCTTTCATGAGGTAACTCTTAAGTTATAATTAAGTGATTCTGTTTCAACTAGTTGAGGCTTCCTCATCCAGCTAGGCTTCTTTAACTTTTCCACCCACAACCTCTTTCTACCTTAGCAATCTTCTGTGATCCTGAATATATAAGTATGTAATAGATATACAGATCAAAAGGGTACATATCTTTATAAATAATAAAGGAATTTACTTTAAAGCAGCAGTTCTTTGGAGATTGAGAATACATGTATTTACCATTTATCAAAGGCAAAAGCAAATTTGAATACTAATGAAGTAAGTGGTCTTCTTAAAAACTTCAGAATTCATCGGGTTTTTTTTAATGATCTGGTATAGCAAGAATGTCACCTTTTTATAATTCATAGTACAAAATGGCAGAGGTTTGCTTAGGGCCATTTTAGGAATGGTTGGAAATTATTTCATGATCACAGCAAGGCAAAAGGTATTTATTGGTGTTTTATGAAACTTAAACAACATCTCAAATAGCGGTTTGTTAAGTCAAACATGTGTAGTACAAATGATACAAACGATACAAAAATTTGATATTTACTGAGGAACAACAATAAGAAATTCTTTATTTTCCCTAAATAAGCCATTGTGTTTCTATAGAATAGAAGCCTTTGTATGAACAGTAAAAACACTAGGATTCTTAATCTGCATAGTCTTGAGTGAGAGCCAGGGTGTTTCGCAGCTCTCATTGGCATTACCCCATGCAGAATACTGTGTATTAAGGACTGATTTTACAGTGAAATTGTGATTCACTGTGAGGGTATACATCCAGAAATACATCTTCCTATTTACACATTTGATATTGAATTAATTATTGATCATTGTGTGTTCAGAACATTTTACTGTGGCTCTGTTAATCTAAGTGCCCATATTCAGGTGCATGGCCCCATATAGAAGTGCACCCACCAGTTAAGAAGCTAGGAAATGAGTAATTTAAGTTTTAAACTTGATATATTAATTTAAAAGTTAGCTCAAGTATTTGTAGTTTTTTTAACATATTGCTTGCCTTTTTCAACTTTGTAATGCTTATAAAGTTAGTATCATTTGAGTTATTAATTTAGTTTTTTTTAATGGTCACATACAGTTTTTCAAATAATCTAGAATTTTTGTTTGTTGAGAAATCTATGTATCCTTGACTAGCTTGGAACTCAGGATTAGAACCAGGCTGGCCTGAAATTCATAGAGATCCACCTGCCTTTGTCTCCCCATGTCCAGTATTAAAGCTATCTTCCACACTCTGCTTATCCTAAAACACTTGTCGCAGGATTTTATACACCAGACTCTTAAGTATTTAGTCCTTTATATATTTCATTATAGATAACACAAGAAAGAAACGGGGCACTTTTTCTTTCTACCACCTAACTTCTCAGTTCTGTTTTCATAAGATGTTTCACAGCTGAAGCAGTTAATCTAGTCATAAGCACTTAGTTCACAGAGAGACTTACCCAAGGTCCTGCAACTCATGACCAATACTACTTTTTTATGAATTTGAAATGATTGCTATGTTCACTACACCCTCCTTCATTATCTATTTTTTAATGTCATGTCTTTATCCAGCAGTATCACACTCATAGTTCAGACTACCACACCCCACCCTACCACCACCACCGTTATCATACTGCAACAGATGGCCATTCTGGTTTTCTCTACTACAACCAAACTAAAACTTTGAGAGCTGGCACTGACAGTATCACTCTTCAGTGTCCTGTCCTTATTATAAACTATGCTGTCTGACCAAACCTGGCACAATCTGGCACCTCGTGTTTCTAAAGCAAGCTGTTACCTCCCATCATACTCTACTTCAGTTGTTAGCTGACATGCAGTTCTTGTACTTGTGGTCTTCCCTTCTGATGTGATCATTGGTGGACTGAGACAAGAACACACTAAAATTTCAATCTTACAATAGACCTAGGATGTGTGATTGATTGGGTAGGAAGAGTGGTTATAGAGTATAAGAGGTAAGGACAACCTGGTTTTTATTGTTTTCTTAGGAAAATAATTGGAACTATTTGGAAAATATGTTTGCACACTTTATTTTCTAACTGAAAAACTATAAGGAGATCATGTAAGATGAATCAGTTCAGCTCTCACACTTTAGTCAAGTAAACTGATCTCCATAAAGGCCATGTATTTGGCTTGAGCTGACATTTGTTTCAAGACTGAGCATATCCTTAAAAATCAGATGACTCATAGGCCAATCCTCTAGACATAATCCTGGTTCCATAAAAAGTGCTTTATCCAAAACACATGATAACGTTCTTGAAGTGTAAAGGTGAATTATGTAAATGAATTGTGCTGGCTAGTTTTATGTCAGCTTGATGCAAACTAAAGTCTTTTTTTTTTTTTTTAAGAGAAAACCTCAATTGAGAAAATGCCCCCAGAAGATTCACCTGTGTGCAAGCCTGTAGTACATTTTCTTGAATTGAATCTCAAAGGAACATTTCTTTGTCTAAGTCCCTACTTAAGTATTGATTGGTATAGGAAGTATTTTATTTTTAACAAACCTGATAAGGAGCCTGCATTCCTTTGTCATTACTAAAATATTAATAATTAATATCTCCTGCTTTGGTCTTGAACATGATGAATTGATAATCATAATAATTACCCCACCTTCCCCCCCCAAAAAAAAAATCTAATCTGTACTTTAGACAATCTATGTCCAACTATAGACTAGAAAGGAATATGAAAAAAAATCAAAGTGGGATATCAATTTTTTTTGCTAAAAGAAACCTCTAGGCATCCATTGCTCTATTTGATTGTTAGCTTACCAATCCAAATGTCCCCAAAAATACACTTTTTCATTACACAATTAAAGATGCTAAAATTGCTATGTATTTTTGTTTCCATACGTCTCAATCCTTTCTGAGCTGATATTTTTTGTATTTAGGATTTAGTGAATTTCAGGAAAAATTAATAAGTTATAAGTGGTAAATTAGAGGGTGCCTGGCCCTAGACAGAAGAGCATAGAGAAAATGGGAATATTCAAGACATTTTTTTTCCCCCAAAGGTGAAAATTGTAAGAAGAATATAAGAGGTGTGTGTGAGAGAGAGAGAGAGAGGTGGGGGGTGGGGAAGGAAGCGAGGGGGAGAGAGAAGTGTACTGCATGTAACATGTAATTCAACACAGGCCAGTACACTGAACTAACGTGATCATAGTTCATCCTTGGATGACCTTTACCTTCAGGTAGAAATGGAACTACAGAGTGAATAAATAGCATTCTTATTGGTCAGTGCTATTAAAGTGTTGGAAGATAGGGGTTGTCCATCTTTAGATGTAGTACTCAAGGAATGCCTCTTTTGGTAATAACATTTAAGTAAAAACTTGTGGTATGACTACTTTCACAATACTGTAAGCAAATTGGATCAACAGAGAAGCTGTCATCATAACATACCTTTTTCCAGGTCCCTAATATTCATTTTATAAAAATATTTAAATTCTGGCCTTGCTGGTAAGTGCTAGACTACGTATGCCTAGAACTTACCTAGTTTCATGTTCAGCTTGACACAACTCAACTGATTTCGACAATAAGTTTTCTTACTGTCTATATTTCTCCACATTTTTTTAATATATTAAAAAGAAAAAATTTGGTTCCACATGAAATATGTTACATGAAAATTAGCCTAATTCTTTTAAAAATCTGAAATGCAGTTCGCTCCTGTCCCTAGGTGCTCAGTAAAGATCTTCATTGTCACCAGTTACACCTCCAGACCAAAGACCTGAAAGCACAAATGGCACACATGAAGGCTCTGGCTTGTCTCCAAGAGCAGCAGCTCAGTCAGACTGAGGCGTAAGTACACGGTGTTGGGCAGCCTGCCGAGTTTACTGCTGCAGGAATTGAACTGTATCTGCTAAGGGATTCATTGATTTGAATTGTTTGTCAGCATCAGTAACCACACAGGAAGAAAACATTGAGATGTGAAGGACATGGTTCTTTCCTAATAGCTAATTTTTTTATAGTTCCTTGTAGTTTGTAAATGAATTTTTTTTTTAAGATTTTGGTTTTGTGCTAAAAAAAAAAAAAATTAAACCCAGTCAGATAAATCTGGGTCTAAAACCCAGTGCCACAGTCCAGTCTAATGAGCCTCACCTGTACCTTGCCAACCTCTAAGATTGGACCAGAAGATACGTAACCGACAGAAAATTCCATGTACTCAGATCTCATTACTGTTATTAGCTCTTAATGAGCATCAGGTGCCTTGATTATTGTATAATCTTTATGAATTAAGTAATTGACAATTTTCCACTTGTACATAATGCATGCTGACCATTCCCACCCTCTCCCATCTCAGTGATGTCCTCCCACTTCTTCCCTATAGATCACCTTTGTCTGTTTGTGAGGTTTTGTTTGTTTGTTTGTTTGTTTTTCTTTTTGGTTTGGTTTGGTTACCAGGCAAGTTTAACCAGACCTATCTATAAAATCATCAGTTTGGAGCTATCCATTAAAGTCTCCTGTGCTCAGCAGTGGAGACACAACTGAAGACAGTGGTTACCCCTTTCCCAAATTCTTTCACCAGTAATTTATCAGTAACTGGTAGAGGACCTTGAGACCCTCTCCCTTCTCAGTTGATTGTTGATAGAGCCAAACTTGTGTGAGCCTAATGTTGATAACAGCAGTTGTTAAAAACTCATGAACACAATGGCTGTATCGAGTGTAGAGGATCACATTTGCTGCACTTCACACTATCTTCCCGCTCTGAGATACTGCCAGGCTCTTCTTTCATAATGTCCTTTGAGTTTCAGAAATGGTAGTGTAAATGCCTTGTTTAGTGCTGAACCTTTAGCCATCACTTTTTCTCGGCATCTTTGGCAGCTGTGAGTCTCCAGAATCATTGTTGTTCACTACAGAGACTGGGTATAAATATAGAAATTTATAAGACGCTTAAATGCAATGAATTTAGTTCAACAGTAGTGAGTTACCCACTTAGTCTATGACTTCCCCTGGCGTAGGTGATAATCAGGCTTTAATCCCAAGCATGACTTCAGCTTCAAATCTAGTCAAATAGTTACTTTTTTTTTTTTATTTATTTAAATAATATTTCTTTATTTATTTTACATACCAACTGCAGTTCCCTGCCTTTGCACTCCCCCCCCAAATATACACACACACACACACACACACACACTTAAGGTTGTGGCACATCTTACACAGAAAGTTTGTGGGGTTTTGCTTTTTTTTTTTTTTTTTTTTTTTTGGATTCATGTGGTTAACTGCTGGAAAAAACCACTGATACCTTCTCCCTCTACAACCTTAATAGCATCCTTCAACATTTACATTCCACTAAATTTAAAAAAAAAAAATTCTAAAAGAAGTAGAGGAATTTCTGCATGCATATGAGCTACCAAAATGAACCAAAACTGAAATAAATAATTCAAACAGCAACAACAGTGAATCAGCAATAAAAAGTCTGTCACAGGACCAAATGGATTTACTGCAGATCGTATCAGACCTTCAAAGAACTAACACCAGTGCAATGCAAATAGTTCTATAAATGGAAAAAGGAAAGCTTCTAACTGTATGAAGCTAGCATTAGCTACCAAAACCCAGCTAAGCATGCACATGTTGGAAACTATTATGATGAACACAGATGCAAAACTTCTTGGTATACTACTGACATACTGAATTTAAACTCACATCAGAAAGATAAGTCATCGTGATCAATTAGCTTCATTTCAGAGATTCGGGGTTTCTGCATATATGAATCAATAAATGTAGTACATCACAAAAATGGACAGAAATCACATGTATCTCCAGAGACACAGAAAAGGCCTTTGACAAAATCCTATATCCCTTCATGGCATAAGGCAGGAGAGACTAAAGATGCACAGAGCATACCTCAGTGTAATAAAGGCTGTATTTGACAGACCTGTAGCCAGCATGGTGCTAAATACAGAAAAGCTCAAAGCATTCTCGCCAACATTAGAAATAACACAAGGGTGCCCGTCACTTCCACTTCTGCTAACTGCAGTGCTTGAAGCCTGAGCTGGGGCATTAAAACAGGAGAGAGGGGGAGATAAAGGAAAGAAAAGTCAAAGTTTCCCTATTTGAAGATGATACAGTTCTATAATTAAAAGAGCTTAATGACTTCACTAAAATCTCTTAAAATGTCCAACACTTTGCAAATAGTGAGATGCAAAATGAACATACTAATACAGCAGCCTTCCTTTCACTCCAGTGGTAGATATGCTGAACCAGAAAGCGGGGAATCAGTAACATCCACAGTAGCATTAAACAAGAAATAAATAACCGTGAAAACAAAAGACCTCTACAAAGAAAAATTATTAAAAACTGAAGAAAATAAAAAGATCTCCCTTGTTTGTGGACTAGGAGATTTAGTCCTGTGAAAACAGCCAAAGTGTTTCCATTTTTATGTGTTCTTATATTCATTGTACAGCTCACTAATAGCATTTTTTATTGTCAAATTTTTTAAGTGTATGATTTTCTTTAAAAGTGTAATCTCTTTTTACAGTTTGTTAGGTAGGCATTACTTTGAGGTTATGTAAAAATGAGGGGTTCGTTTCTCTATGGAGTTGCCATTCAAAAATCCCATTTGCATTCCATGGATATTCTCAAATTACTCATGATTAATTTTCTATGCTTTTGATTTAAAGTAAGCTATTTTAAGATGAAGAAAACAGAATAGTTTTATAAATGGGAGCTCACACTGATTCCCTCTCTCATTGTGGATCTGCAGCTACACGTAGCAAAGCAAACATCACTTTCTATCAAGTAACATGTAGGAGTTTAGGCTTTCAGACACACAGTAGTTGATTTTAACCTCAATGTGTTATTATATCAGACGCAGATTGATATGCCTCAAAGAAGCTTTTACCTTAATATTGAGTTAAAATGGATTCTAACTAATTTTCAAGAACTAGTGAACCAAAGCATCTTAAAAGCAGTGTGGAATTGTAGAGCATGAGTAAGTTTTTGGACTCAATCTTGAATTCTGCTTTCTTTAGCAATATATCCTTGTAGAAACTATATAGCATTGCTAAGCCTTAGCATTCTCTTGTTCTCATTCATAACAATAAATTATGCAAACATAACATGATATCTGAGTTCTTAAAACCATTCCTGGGTTTAATGATTTACTAATGTTCATGAGATTCATATATAGTTGTACTCAATACTGTTAGTTTAGCAGAACAATACAAAATGGAAAGGGTTATTGGACAGTTTGGAAGAAACTGGACAAATAAACTCTCAAGAATCTTAAGTGCCAGACATGGTGGCATTTGCCTTTAACTCTAGCACGACAGAGACAGAAGCAAGAGTGCTGTACATGTGAGGTCCTCCTGGTCTATGTGACAATAGTGAGAGCCCGACTTCAGAAAGGAAGAGAGTCTTGTGCAGTGGGATATGCTTCATTTCAGCAAAAAGCTGTGGCTTCACAATGGAAATTGGGTCCTGTCAGTGCCTCGTGGTTTTATTGGGCTGATTTCCTACACACCTCTATCTGGCAGATAAAAATTGCACTTTCCAAAGAAAAGTAGGCAGTCCCAATAGTGTCTGTTGCTTAAATACACACACTTTAAATATAGTGAAACACTTGTCATTTCCAATCTGGAAATTATGGAAATATTCCTAACATCAAAAGTGAAGTTTTCATAGCACTTTCAGACCTAGTAATCCTATTCCACACGACAATACAGTTTTCAAAAGTACAGGGTTTCTCTCCTCACAGATCCTCAGTCCCTTCCCAACCCTCACTGCTAAAAATTGGTCACTTTATCTGCCTTTCTGTGTAGTTATTATACTGTATTGTGTATTCCCTATACTAAAACATCTGTAAGTTTGATATGACACAACTATTGTTAAGTCTAACTGCTTGGCCTGTCAAGAAGGTATAGGTGAGCCATGATCAAAAAAGTGGCAGAGAGAGTTTGAGAACTATATATTGAGAACATAGACACAAATAGGACTACTAATTGAGCCTGGTTTCCCTGATTCCCATCCAGGATTCTCTTTATACCAAATATATTAAGTATATGGTAAGCTGTTTGGATGAAATTATGTATTTTTTTTTTACAAAACAGATTTGAATTATGAAAAGATTTTAATATTGATGTTTCCATGGGTACTAAAGGGGAGAGGCAAAGAAATACTCTTTAGGAAAGGACATTTTAACCTTACCTAGACTGGCTGCAGGCTTCCCAAGAGAATTTGCCAAGTAACCTTATAATAGAAAATCATTTTAGTGATATTGTAATACATTGCTGGTATACAAAAGAACTACAATAGTGTTTAAAACTTTGTGTTTCTTTCTCCTTTCTTATCATCTTCTGTTCTTAGGGTTTTGAATGCTTTACTTCCAGCCCTAAGAAAAAAGTATTGCATGTCAGAAGAAACTAATCCGTCAAATGCAGTTTTTGATTCTGACTTCAAAGATATTGAGCATTTGGTAGAAAGGAAGAAGGTGGTGGCTTGGGCTGACCAAACTACCAAACCTTCAAACAAAAATGATCTTCCAGGGATTTCTCTTCTTATGACCTTCCCACAGCTTGGACCAATTCAGTCTATTCCTTGTTGTAAGTACAACTCTTTATTTTATTCAGCAAGTGGTAGCATTATTTCTAAGGAGATTGTTTATATTCCAATCTACAGAACAGTTGATTTCTTTTTACTAGATTTAGTTATTTGATGACCACTAACAAAGAAGCTACCTTCTAAGTAATTTTAATTAACAAGAATCTTCCAGAATCTACTTGCATGTACTTACTGATATTCTGAATAACTAGTAGTTGCATTTATTTCTCATTTTATTTAAATTTTATCTTCATTTAAAGACTAATGTTTATAATAAATAACCTTATATTCTATAATAGATAATAACCTGACCTTTAGCTCAACTAACACTATACAACTTACTATTTTGCTGTTGACATGTTATCTGATTTTTCTACAAATTGTTATAAGAAATTTTCATTACAAAGCTAGCATAAAATCTTGGTTTAAAATAACACTTTCTGGCAATGTGGAATAAGAAACAAAATGCCCTGTCTTTGAGATAACTGATGTTACCAATCTGGTCATCTTCATATGCTCTCTCACTTGCACATTCTGTCTTCCCTTGAGCTCTCTGGGTTTGTTGCACGAATGTGTTTTTATTGGGTAAGCCTAGCTATTTGTTAAGTTTCACATGAGTGCTAGCATATTACATTTGATCTGCAAGTTTTCTCGGTTCCTTAGTTTTCTGTAAACATTTTAAATGTACCTACATCAGAAATTTACCTCATTTAAACATTTGAGAATCTACAAACTAAATTTGCAGTGATTTGATCAGTGTTCTGTTGGATAGTGCATTGGAGATTATGCCTTTGTGTGTTATTCAGAATTCAAATTGCTGTGACCAGATACCTGAGAATGGCTTTATTTTGTTTTGCTTTGTTTGTTTTTTTTTCTTTCTTTCTTTTTTAATATATATTTATTATTTTGTCTTATTTTACACATCCATCCCAGTTCCTTCTCCTTCCCTCCCATACCCCCTGCCCCCACTCCACAGGGAGGCTGATGCCTTCCAGGAAGAATCATCAAAATCTGTCAAGTCATTTGGAGTAGGTCTAGGCCCGCCCTCCTGCCTCTAGCTAAGGGAGTATCCCTCCAAGGGGAATGTGCTTCCAAAGTCCTTTTGTGCATCCTGGTTCCACTGTCAGAGGTCCCTTAGACTGCCCAGGCCTTCTAACTGAGACCCATGTTCAGGGGGTCTGAGAGGGTACAATGCTGCTTTCCCAGCTATCAGTGTGGGGGTCTATGAGCTCCCCTTGTTTAGGTCAGCTGTCTCTGTGGGTTTCTGAAGCCTTGTCATGACCCTTTTTCTTACCATTCCTCCCCTCTCTGCAGCTGGATTCCAGGAGTTCAGCTCGGTGTTTAGCTGTGGGTGTCTGCTTCTGTTTCCATCAGCTATTAGATGAGGACTCTAGGATGGCATAAAAGTTAGTTATCAGGGAAAGGCGTATAAGGTAACCTTTCCACTGTTACTCACATTGTTAGTTGGGGTCATCTTTGTAGGTCTCTGAACATCTCTCTAGAGCCAGTTTTCTCTTCAAACCTATAATGGCTCCTCCCTCTTATTTTTTTTTTCTCTCGTCTATTCATCCCCCCACTCAATCTTCCTAGTTCAAAATGTTCTCCTCCCCTTCTCTTTCTCCTAACTCCCTCTCCACTCACTGCCCCATATACCCACTCCCAATATGTTCAGGAGATCTTGTTCCTGTCCTCTTCTGTGAGGGACCTTGTATGAATCTCTTAGGTTCCTCCTTGTATCCTAGTTTCTCTGGCGGTGTGAATTATAGACTGGTGATCCTTTGTTCTAGGTCTAAAATCCATGTATGAGTGAGTACATACCATGTTTCTTTTTTTGTGACTGGGTTACCTCATTCAGGATGTTTCTTCAAGTTTCATCCATTTGCCTACAAATTTCAAGATTCCAATGTCTTTTCTGTGAGTAGTATTCCATTGTGTAAATATGCCACATCTTTTTTTTATCCCTTCTTCAGTTGCAGGGCATCTAAGTTGCTACCAGGTTCTTGCTATTACAAATAGTGCTGCTATAAACATAGTTGAACAGATGTCATTGTTGCATGGATGTGGATCATTTAGGTATATGCCCAAGAGAGGGATTGCTGGGTCCTATGGTAGACTGATAATGCATTTTCCTGAGGAACCGCCATACTGATCTCCAAAATGGCTGTACAAGTTTGCACTCCCACCAGCAATGTAGGAGTGTTCCCCTTTCTCCACATTCTCTCCAGCATAAATTGTCATTGGTGTTTCTAATTTTAGCCATTCTGGCAGGAGTAAGATGGTATCTCAGAATTGTTTTGATTTGCATTTCCTTGATAGCTAAGGATGTTGAGCACTTTCTTAAGTGTCTTTCAGCCTTTTTGATTTCCTCTATTGAGAATTCTCTATTCAGTTCTGTATCCCACTTTTTCATAGGGTTATTTAGTGTTTTGGTGACTAATTTCTTTAGTTCTTTGTATATTTTAGAAATCATCCCTCTTTCAGATGTGGGGTGGTGAATATCTTTTCCCAGTCTGTGGGCTGTTGTTTGGTCTTGTCAACTATGTCCTTTGCTTTACAGAAGCTTCTCAGTTTGAAGAGGTCCTATTTATTAATTGCCAATCTCAGTGTCTGTGCTACTGGTGTTATGTTCAGGAAGCTGTCTCCTGTACCAATTTATTCAACCCATGGTCACGTGGGTAGTTCATACTATGAGCTGGGACACATTGTAGAGGACTTGGCAGATAGGGAACAGAAAGTGAGGAAAGAGCTGGGCACTAGGTATAACCTTGAAATTTATGCACCCACCTCTTCCATTGATACCCAACCTCCAAAAGTTTTCAAAACCTCCCCAAACAGCAACTGTAGCTGATATAACAGAAGAGCCTGCATGATATATTCTATATCCATAGTATAGCTATGCATATTTGCATCTGTGCTTTCCTAGACAATTATTTACTAGTTTAGAAAACAAAAACAATTTTTTTTTTCAGTTAAGTACTTTGAATATTTTGAGTCCCAAAAAGTAAGTTTCTTGTGTAGGTACCTGAAATCCAAAATACCTCAAAACTGAAACTGAGAGCCAATGTGGCAATCAGAAATTTTGGATTTTGACTCATTTTGTATCTCCAAGTTAGATATGTCTATGTAAACATTCCAAAATAAAAAGAAATTATCTGAACAATTATGGTCTCTAGTGTTTAGGATAAAGGACTCTGTATCTATACCTAGTACTTACACAAATACATGTTTAATCTTTATGTAAACCAGAGGAATAACACATGCCTTTAGAATTCGTTACTATTGGATTGCTAGTAGCATTGGTGCATCATTGTTGAATTAGTCAGGGTTTTTGTTGTCACTTAGGGCTTTACGGGGTTTGTTTTTTGAAACAGGGTCTTAACTGTAATTCAGACTGGCCTGCAGCTTGAAGCCAAAGCTGGTCTCAAACTTGAAATCATTCTGCCTCTGCATCCTGAGTGTTGGATTGAGTATAAACCACTATACCCAGTGCTTTATAGTCATTAATTGTTCTGTGTTTTTACATGGATGTAGTCCATCGTAGAATTTGGCATCCTGAGGCTTTGTTGCCCCTCTCTCTCAGTGCTTCCCGTGTTGCTGTCCTTTTTTGACACTTCCTTGGACAATGCTGCAGTAACTCTTCTTGGTTGTCAACCTGATACTCCTTGAATGAGGGATCCGCTATTGAGAAATGGCCTCTATCATACTGGCCTGTGGACATGTCTATGAGGCATTTTCATGCTTTCTAATTGCTGGCGGAGGGCCCTGCCCACAGAGGCTCTATAAGGTTGAACAGAAGTAGTGAGCAAGTCATTAAGCAATAGAAACAGCATTCTTCCATGAATTTTGCATCTGTTCTTGCCTCCAGGTTCCTGCCTTTAGCTCTTGTCCTGCAGTTGATAGATGATGGACTATAAACTGTAAGCTAAAGTAGACCCTTTGCTCCCTTAGTTGTTTTGGTCAGTTAATTGTCCCAGGAACAGAAACAAGACTGGCACAACCAGCAAACAGCCTTAAAGAGAAATGAGCTTTGATTCAGAAATGATCATCCTATGCTTTCAGCCTTGTTGCTCTCAACAGCTTTGTTAACAGTCCTGTGCTCTCAATCTGATGTTTTCACTTTCTACAGATTTCTTAGTTGTCTGCAGAAGAAAGATTTCTTTGGATTAGCTACATCTATTTTACTAGCAGAAGTTGGAAATGTTTTCATGCAATGAATGGTTCATATTCTTTCCCCACCTCTGACTTCTCTCAGATCTTTCTTCTCCACTCCACTACTCATGCTAATCATGGTTTTGCTCTAAATGCACTCAGTCTTGCCTAATTTCAGGAGCTAAGCAGGACCAGACTTTGTTGGCATTAGGGTGGGAGCTCTCTGCATTTTTACATTAAGATAACAGGAGTTAAATTTGTTGCTTGAAAATGTCTCCTCATTTCATCCTCTCCTCTCCTTGCTCTCAAATATGTGAATGTACATATATTAATCATTTTTCTTTTAAAGAGCATTATTATCATTAGGATTTACCTAGGGGAGATATTTGGAAAACAACACTTAAAATATATTTTCATCTTTTGCATGCACTTCCTTTTTTTGTTTGTTTGTTTATAATGAATTCAAGATGTTTGAGAGGAAGTGGGGTTTTAGCACCAAGACTGAGAACTACCAACTATCTGCTATCTCAGTTATAATGTGCTTGCATAGACTGTATTTGTCAGCAATCAAATAAAACATTTATTTAGCTATTTTTCATGATGTTTCAAATAGAAAGACTTGAAATGTAATTTATAAACATGTATTATATTTTCTTTTAGATTTAGAAAAATATCAGTGTAGGTTTTGTATTCATGGTATTTTGTTCTTGGTTTGTTAATTTTCGTATTTAGTTCAACTGTTTTCATGTATTAACTGATTGTATGTCTTATTCCATGAGTTGTATATATCGTGTATATGATAGATAGAGTCAAAGAAAGATAGAAGGAAAGATGCTGAGTCTATGTATAAACTCACACTGTTCTTATTCTTAAATACATTGAATTGTGTTCATGGGGAGGAGCAAACAGTACAGTTTAAGTCTTGATCAGTATCAAATGGTTTTATTGTTAAGTTCCAAAACTATTGAATGCTATCAAACTTGACTTTTTTGAGTTGCTTAAGAACCTTTATATCAGCAGTAGTATTTTTATTTAAAAAATGTGTACACTATGCTTTAGTGTATGCATCCTTTAAATTGATGAGACTAATCATAATAAATTTAACTTGCACTCTATTGTTGAACATTTCAAACAATAAATGCTGCTGAAAATATTATTTCCATAAGAACGTATCTAGATTTATCTTGATGCTTATGTCTAAATCAAGAAAGCAGTCCCATCTGTTTTCTTTCCTCTCAGTTTCTTTACTGGATTATTTTGAAGTCAGTCTTACACATATATTTCTTAACATTTGTATCATTGTTCTGAAATAGAATGTGTACTAATGTTGTAGTCATACCTAATGTTATTAAATATATAATTAGCATTCCCTCACTGTTGGAGAAATGACTTGTTTCTGTACTTTGTTGAAGTTGGAAGTTAGGCAAGGGCCATATTTCATGACTGGTTCATTGGCCTCTTATGTTGTAGTTTGGCCCAGGGTCTCACTATGTAACCCTAGCTGTCCTGGAACTTGCTATGTAGAATAAGCTCATTAACTCACAGAGATCTAACAGACTCTAGAGCCCCCTTCCATGTGCTGGGACTTAAGGTGCACCACCACTCCCTGCTATACTACCTTTTTAAATCTGAGGTTCTGTCTCATTTTATCTTTCCTAATCACTTATTGACTCTGCCTATTTAATAATTACTAATACAATTTACATCTTTGCTTACTAGCATGTGTGAAGTTTTTTTCATTTATTGAAGAGTTGTCTTCTGTGAATTGCCTACCAAATATCAATTAGATCTAATTCCATTCATCAATGTCTCCCTGACACATACACCCAGCTTTTCAGCCTATGACTCATGTTTGCTAACTACTGAATTCTGTTTTTATACTAACACACAGCTCTATAATAAATCTCTTAACATTTGCAACCGTAAACTTATGATAAATTAGTTCCTCTGGGTAAAATCATTCAGAACATGTGATTTGGCACATCAAAAAATGACCCTAGAAAGCCAGCCCAATTTTTAAGAGAAGTATTTTAAACTCATTAGTGACAAATGATCTTGTGTCTTTATTTAAAGGAACCCCCTATGACGTAGTTCAATAAGCTGAAAAATAAATTTATTACCCTTTGCATAAGAAACCATATGGATTGCCAGTTAGTATTTGTGTCTTAAGGGTTTATTTAATTCAGAGGAGAAGAAAATAATGTTTTATTTATTTATTTATTCAATTTAGTTTAGAACATTCTGAGAAACTTTAATACAAGGAATAAGTAATTATGGTGACATATAAACTGGTTCTCATTTTTCTGGTCTCTCCTGTAAGTCTAATTTGTATCCACCACCAAACTATCTTCCAGTTAAGTACAGATTTTAGGGGTGCCTTCAAAGGCTTTCCTGAGCCATTGCCAAGCCACAGACAGAGCTATACCAACCTTCCCTTTAATAGGCTTTCTGTGCCATGCCTCTGCAGTTTCCAAGGTTTTTTTCTTCCACCCCCAGATGCTGGTCTCAATTTCTTCATCCCATTCTGACCTATTGAGTCTTTCTGCACTAAAAGTCTAATGCAAACTGTACTCTTTATAAAACCCCTCTTTCCTAAAGCCTCAGTGTTAATGTGGATAGCTGCCTTCTCTGTTCCCAGCAAACTGTAAGAGTTGGAAACTTTTCAGTAATTTATTTGTAAGTTTTTTTCTGCCTTCATTAGGATTAATACAGTGAGTTTATACTTTTTATTTGAGGCTGTTGAGCCAAAAGATATGTTTCATGAACTTGTATTGATATTTTGTTTTAATAACCTACTGAACTTGTTTCCTAATCACATGTATATTTTTTCTTCCAAGAAAAATATTATGCTCTGGTATTTGTAGATGTTCCATAGCTTTCTTCCCATTGGACCACATGAATTTAACTCACTTATTTTGTAGTGTTGAGGATTAAACACAGACCCGTGTGTAGCACTTTGATACTGAGCCATTCCTCAGCCACTAACTTTTCCTTCTGATTGTTATATGTTATAGTCATCTAATAACATACTAAGGAACACTGGGTTTGTTTTTACTTCATTCTTCTTGTAAGTGAAACATTAAAATCTTTGTACATATGTTTTACAAGTTATCTAATCATCTCCTTAGACTGGGTCCCTAAAAGTAAAATAGCTAGCTCAGGTGATATGTATGCTTTTAAAGCACTTGGTAGTCATCAAATTGTTCTTATATGTGTAATAAAATTATACAATGTATCTTCTTAAATGTGTAAATTAAAGTGAAAATTGTTATGTACTGTTTGTCTAATGTAATTAGTTCTGAATTGATTACCTAATTATGTGATTTCCTTAATTGTGTTGTCTTTTCTCTTGTTTTTTCAATGAAGTATTTTTCTCTGGTTATTATAAAACATTTATACATATGCATATGTTGACAGAGATACATATTATGCATACATGAGTACTAAACATGGCTAAGTATATTTTTTTTCTCTCTCTCTCTCTTGTCTATTCAAGTAGACCTTATGAATTTGGGGAGGTTTGTAGTGCTGGGAACTTCATAAATGCTAATTTTTAAAGTAACCCAATTTTTAACTTCTAAAGATAACCATTATTAATACACTTATTTTCTTTTCTAATAATAGTCAAGAGATTTTGTTTCTTTATAGTACCATGTAACTAATATGGTATTTTCTGTTTATAATTTTGGGGTCTATGAAGATAATTTGATTTGTATAAGTTACTCTGTTAATCTTATTGCCGTTATTTCATGTTACTGGATTTCTTTACCTGGGTTTCCCTTTGGTAAATTTCTATTAAACTAGAAAATAAGAGAGGCGACTTCAGAGTTTCCCAAAAGCAAATTTTATTGACTTTGTGAGTTGGAGTGCATCTGAGTACTACTGAGCAGCAAAGTATTTAATAAGAACGTTTTAATGAACACTGAGATTGTCTAATACTAAATTCTTATTCTGGGCTGAAATTTTAACCAGTATGACTTTTCTGGTGCTCTACAATTAATCAGACTACTCCTTGAGTTTAAAAAAAAAAACTCATTAGAAATGTAGATTGCTGAACCGCATTATTCCTATAACTAAGGAATGTGAAAGTTGGTGACTTTTTTGCTTTAGTTTTTATTGTTGCTTTTGTTTGGCTTGGGCTGGTAGGAATGCTTTTCCTAAGTTTGGTATTTAGGAATGTTTTGGTGGAATAGCTCAGGAGGGTAGTTTTGGTTTTTTTGTAGACAAAGTTTCCAGTGTCTGAATCTAGCCTTTGTACCCAAGGGTAACCTTGAACTAGTGTCCTTCAAGACTTAGTTATTTTGCTAGGAGAAAACATCTTTATGTGAATTCAGGTTTCTTTTCTCCTGTAGTAAGAATTAAACAGAACTACACATTTGGTTTAAAATTATTTGGACAGACTTTTCATTAATAGTGTATTGGCCTAAGAAATAGTTCTCATAATTACTAAGATAATCACTTAACACATTTGGTGAGAGGGATCAGGAGCCACGAGTGTATACTATCCTTGCAGAGGACCTGAGCTTGGTTCTCCACACCCTTGTCAGAAGGCTTACAACCTCCTGTAACTCCAGCTCCAGTGAATCCAAATCCTTCTTCTGGCCACTGTGGGCACCTGCACACACAGGCACATACCCACACAGAGACACATAAGTAAAAGATAAAATAAATCATAGCAAAATTTTTTTTAAACTTAAAACTGCTCAAGGAAAACAGGCAAAGCAATGTTTTCTTTCTGTTTATTTACTCAAATCTGTGTTGCATAACTTATAACAACAGTTGGTATTTACCCATTGTTTCTAAACAATATGCATACACTGCTATATTTGATTTATCTATATTTAAGTATTATACTTTATATTTATGAGGGATGAAGTCTTAGCTCACTTATACTACCACCTTTTGTCCTAAATCTGATTGTTTTAGCAGGATCATGCTGAAAAGTGAATATGTGGTGCTGTACTACAAAGCATCATATATATATAATTATTAAAATGTATAATGTAATTGCAGAGATGAAAGGAAATTTTTTAATAAAAGGTAAAAAAATTTTCAAAACAGTATTACAGTAATGTTTCTTAAAATACTTGTAGGAAGATGGAAGAACTTTTTTCTACCTTCTGAAGGTATTTCAGCTGAGGTAGACTTTCTGGAGAATTGAAATATTTGAAAGATACAAGTGTGAACAGGTAGATGTGAATAATGTAATGGGAAGTACAGCTGGTCTGTATTTGTTTAGGTATTTCTTTTCTGGCATATACGGTGATTTTTATAAAGATATCCTTCATATATTTCTTCCATCAGACTCTCCCATAGTCATTTTTAAAACAACATGTTGCTTTTGTTATACCTACATTGTTTCTTCATAATGTTTTAAAAGCAAATTCCAGAAGTTTGACAGAAATGGGGGAATTACAGGTAAATAACCATACTTTACTTTTTTATTCACCAGTCATCAAATATTTATTCAAAACCTTATTTTAATCATGAATATTTGTACGTGTCTCTAATGGGGGAATGTTCTTCTGTATATATGTTTCTCTTATTGGTTGGTGAACAAAACAATGTTGGCCAATGAGGCAGGAAGATAGGCAGGTCTAAGACAATGAGAATTCTGTGAAAGGTAGGCAGAAGGGGTCGCCAGGTGGGTAGGATGCACCAGGCATTCTCCAGTAAAATAAGGCTATGTAGAAATACATAGATTAATAGAAACGGGTTAATAATTAAGACAGAGCCAGCCAATATGAACCCTAGTCACTAGCCAACAGTTTTATAACTAATATAGCGTTTGTGTGTTTATTTGGGGTTGAGGTGGCTGCAGGACCAGGCTGGCCAGACAAGAATGTCCACAATATGTTTCTATGGATTTGAACCAGAACAGATTATCAAAACCCCATAGCTGTAGTCACAAGGTGGTTGTGAGCCACCTGAAGGGGATGCTGGAAACTGAACTTGATTCCTGTGAATGAGTAGCTAAATTGCATAATACTATATAAATACACCGATGTTAAGTACTTATGGTGTGATTCATTTTTTAGAATCTAGACTATTGTGAAAATATGCATTTTTTTTAACTTTTATTAGTTCTTTAAGAGTTTTGTGTGTTGTGTTTTGATCATGTTCATTTCCCCCATACCAAATCCTGTCACATCCACTCCATCACTATCCAAACAATTTTGAGTCCCCCTTGTCTTTTGTAATCCAGTTTGTGCTGCCCACATAATCTACAATTTGTGGTCTTCCACTGTTATGTGATGGACTTAACAAGGAGCTACATTATTAGAGAAAACTTTCTCTCCCTATCTCAGCAGCTAGCAATTACCAATAATTCTACAGCTGGGGGAGAAGGGACTGGCATTTGTGCACAACTCCTCTATCATGCTGGGTGTTTGTCTGGCTTGAGTTTACACAGGTTTGTGTGCATGTTGTCATGATCACTGTTAGTTCCTATGTGTAGCTACATTGTCGTGTCTAGAAAACAGTGTTTCTTTATAGTTATCCATGGCCTCTGGCTCTTACATAGTATGGGATATACATTCCCCTTAAGACTGGGCATTCTGCCATGTCTTATTGTCTGCATCTTGGCCAATTGTAGGTCTCTGGGTTAATCATCATCTGCTACAAATAAGGGCAGGAAGATACATTGATCTTTGGTATAACAGTGTCATTAGGAGTTGATTTAACACTGTGTCCTTTTAGCAGAATAGCATTAGTGGACTCTTTTCTAGGACATTGACCTTTCTTGTCATAAGTTCTTGACCAATAACAGTTCCAGGTTTGGGTTTCATCCCAGAGTGGGCCTTAAAGTCAGAGAGTAGTTGATTATTCCCGTGATAATCTATGCCACTCTTGCACGAGTGGGCATGTCTTGTCGGGCCAGTCATTTTTATAGCTCACAGGATTCAGAGCTAGATATTATTGATGATTGCTTTTCCACCTCAATATCATTCATAGTACCCTCCAGCACTATATACAGTTCTAGTCAGTAGAGAAGCTTTCAGGTCATCACCAGATTGACTTGCTATATTCTTTGACTTAAATATGTGGTCTCTTCAACAGTACGGTCTTACTGTAAAGATCTGGAGGGGCAACCAAAAGCAATGCCAATGGCCTATAATGTTTGAGGATCTGTGGGACCTTACTGGTCAACTAACAGAAGTTAACACATTCTTGACACTGCATTTTTATTTTTTAGCCCCTTCTGTGATGTAGGATCATTGTCGCCCTTTCACAGGGTAACTCCCATTATAATTCTTTATGTGTGTATGTACTTTAGGAAGCTTTAACAATAGCAGATTTCCATATATCTGTTTTCAAAAGGTCTTTAGTGTTATTCCCTGCATACTCTATACCACCGACCCCCAACCTTACAGTCTCTCCCAACTCCACATTAACCCTTCCTGTTTTCATATACCCTTTTAACTCCTTACACCAGTGTATTCTACACCTCTCCTTCCTAACCAGCCTTTCTTCGTGGCTCGTTAGTAATGTCTTAACATCTATGAGTATTCCAAATGAAACATGCACGACTTCCCCAGCACAACCTCAGTGCTCACAGAATTAATTTTTAAGAGTGGTTTCAATACATTAAATATCTTTTTGGGAAACTTAAAAAAGTAACAGTCTCAGAAAATATTTTGTCTAACTTCCTTTTCAGATCTCTTTGTGGACTTAAACACATTTTTAGAAGTAATAATCTCTAGCCATTATTCAGGAGTAGACTAGTAGAAAACTAACTTTATTCTGAATGTATGCTTCAAGAAGATTCTTTAAATCTTCATGCAGGCTGTGCATATGAAGTATTACAAAGGCTTACTAGATTCACTAGAGATCTCAAAAGAAGAAAAAGAAAGCAAGTAAATATGCCAGAGCCCACAACTTACAGAGTGTACGTCTTTCTATACTTTATTTAGAACTCTTCATCTTCCCATTCAGTGGGTATTTAAGTCTAGATCCTTGAACTGTGGTAAGAAGAACTGAGAAATTACCTCAACCCCTTGTATTAACTGCACATGTTAGTCACAAGTCTGCAGAGAATAAAACATGCCTGTGAATCAAAATAGCAACTCAAAAGTCATTAGATTAGACTTGAAGATACCAGGGTCTCACTTTTTTATACAGACCTTAAATTAATTTTCCTTTTTCATCTGTACCATGTATGTACAAAAATTATCTAAGGCATTACTCCTATGGGGTGTGTGTATTTTAGAGGATGTCCTGTATATTACATAAAGCAAGTCATTTTCCTAGTGATGGCACACATTGTACCTGCCATATTTCCTTCTCTGCTTTTCTGAGACTCTTCCCCATTTTTTGTTTGTGGAGTTTTATATATGCCTTGATTTGCATTTGGTGACCTTTTGCTTATTTTTATCCATTAAGATCAAGATGTTTACAAAATCCATATACCACTTCATTTAACAGATATTTCTCCTTTATCAAGTCCATAAAAGATTGTTTTATGTAACAGTGAAATTGTGAATACTCTACATTTTTAGTTATTCCCTAATTGACTTAATTCTACTCTTGTAGTAGAAGCTAAAATTGTGTAATACTGGAGGATATAGTTTCTGGATTATCTGCTGTCCCTTTATATTTCCTCTTAAGTCAGGTGAAGTAAATGTATGTTTTTTTTTTGTTTTTGTTTTTGTTTTGTTTTGTTTTGTTTTTTTTGTTTTTTTTTTTTTTTTTTTTTTTTTTCCTTATGAAAACTGGGCATAGAATTTACGTTCCTGTTGTCCTGGCTACTCCAAAGACTGAGGATCCTTTGACTCTTAATTCAGTGTGATCTTGGAGAACACAGTGCTACATCTCCCCACCTCCCACCCACCATATTATAGAGATTTGAGTGGAGCCTGGGATTTAGGATCTATTCTGGAATCAGTACCCACTGATACTCAAAGATGACCTACTCCTTGCCAGAACTACTTACTTCTGGTCCCTCTGATGAAAAACAAACCATACTTTATAGCATTTGCATCTAATTTGATTCTAACATGCTTTCCATAATTCTCCATTCAAACTGTCATCATTTTTCAAGTGAGCTATAGAGGCAGGCTGTTAATGATTTTCTTGTTTCATCTCTTGTCCATGCTACTGGTGGGTGGGTGGGTGGGTGGGTGGGTGGTTAAAAGAGTCTTGCTGTATAGCTCAAACTGGCCTTGAACTCTCAAGTCTCCTTCCTTAGCCTCCTGAGTGCTGGGCATGACCATTGTAGCTTTTATGGAAACATTATGAAGGAATATAACTCCTTCCAGGTTGCTTTTTATCACTTCTATACTCTAAGTTTGAGAATTATGGAATCTTGATAAATAGTACTATCTACACTTGGTAGATAATATTTTCTCAGGCTGAATTAGGTACATCTGTTGTTCCAAGCCAGATCTTCTGGAAATGTACTGTATACCCCTTTCTTCTAATGGAAAAATACAGCAAATCCTTTTTGTCAACACAGATCTACCACATTCAGTGGATCTTAGAGCCTATGAACTATATAGTAACCTTAACCATACATTTTCCACTTATTGTACCTTCCTAAAGGTACAGTGTGTGTGTGTGTGTGCATGTATGTATGTATGTATGTATGTGCATATATATATCACTATATTCTAGAAAATTTCTTCAAAATGAAATGTCATATATGTTTTTAGTTTTCATTAAGTGGGGTCATAACCTTGTGTATAATTACAGTGGCTTGAATGTTTTATTTTTGTGGAAGTGTGTGAATATTGGTTTTGCTTTTATTGTCTCCTAAACCTTTATTATCAACTATTCCACCTGGGTAGTCTTAAATTGATCATCTGCCTCATTTTATCTAAATTAAATAAATTTGAAAACTGAGAACTCTATCGCATACATTTTTTGTATCCATAGTATCTTCCAAGCTAAGCACAGCAATCGGTATATATTCCATGTTTACCTGCTTGTTTCTCCTCCACTTTAACATTTTAGACTACAAAATTATAGCTAAAGATGTATCACTATGAAGTTATTTCTTTCTCTAATCGGTTACTATTCTAGCCATATAAAATTTGATGTTGCATCTGTATTTAGCAGACAGGTGGCTGTCTTTGCGGTGTCTTAGGGAAGATTCTCCTTTTCATATCCTACTTGATATAGGAAAAAGTTAGTCCTCCATTATGTTCAGTTGCCAGATCACCACTGCAGAGATTATTCCTCTTAGACATATAGAAGAAAAGTGGTAATGATGGCTGTCTATCTCTTTGAGATTTTTCTGTGCCATTTTGCTAAATTTTATATCTTATTATGCTTGCATGGCAAATAACACATTTATGTCTTTATTTCAGTGATTCATTTGGTTTATATTGTAATGTATGATCTATCTCAATAAACTATATCTGTCATTTGAAAGGCATTGTTTGAAATGCATTGTTTTAGAGATAACTAGAAATTGATTATGGATAGAATATGGAAAGTAAACTGCCCCCTTGTTAAAAATTGAAGTTAATTTGAAGTACTTTTTTTGTTTCCAGACCATATCATTGAACCCTACATGTTTCTATCATCTAATCCTAGAAATTCCTTTTTCTATACAATGATACTATCTCCATTTTTCAACAAGGTATTAATGTGCACACTACTTAAAACGAGTTGCCCAAGGTCACCCACTGGGTCTTTGGTAAAACCAGAAATAGAATTCCAGTCTCCTGACTCCCAACTCAGTTCTCTATCCTCAATATAGTTTTCTGTCTTCTATACCCCTGTGTCTCTCATGGGAAAAGAAGTTAATCTTCTAGCTATTATTAGCCACCAAATTGGTGGTAGCAGCACAGTGGAGAAGAGTGACTGTCTTTACACTGCGGCATTAGTATAAAAATATCTGGTAATGGAAAATTTGACAAATGTCATGTTAAAGGGAGTGGAAAATTATTTTAAGATCTAGATCTCATTTATCTAGTTCTCAGAAAAGTCAAATTCCTTAGTAGAATGGAGATCATTATTTCTTCCTGTTTTTAATTTGTTTCCTAGAGGGTAATTGTCAACTATCATAATAAGAATAATGCACATACAGCTGGTAATTGCTATACATGTATTTTTAACTTAGCAGGAGTGCTGTATTGCCTTGCTGAAATATATAGGTGCTGCTATCAGTATTTAAGTAGTATTAACTAATAAAGCAAATGTAACATCAATTGGGAGCTTTCCTGCCTGATTTTAAAAATACATAGAAAGAATACAATTATTTTCTATGAAAAGTTAGGCTAAACTAATATACTTCATGGCAGGTCTCTTGAAATTCATCACAATGAAGCAGGCAAAATACTAAACATAAGATAAATATATTAGAATTCATAAATTATATTGTTATACTCTTATTATTTTGGAGAATAACATAAGGCATTTGATAAACATTTGTGTACTTAAATGTTGAGAATATTTCTAGAACTCTGAGAATTCACTTTAAGTTCTACCAGAACAATTTGTTTCTTAATTTTGGATCAAGCACCAAAAAATTGCCTTAGCATGGTTCTGTTAAAGATTTCTAAAAGCTCTTAATTAAAAGAAATGTACAGTCACAGTTGTTCTAGTTGTAAGTATTTTTTAAAAATGTACAATTTAGGAAGGTGTTGACAAATACAGAGGAAAAAATTGCGGTTCCCTTAGTCCTAATAAGCAGGTGTTATTTGAATATCGATTATTATTCACATTTATTCCTATAAACATTAATAACCCTAGGACAAATTTGAACACTGGACATTGTGGATTGATAGAAGTGGTTGGAAATTTAATTTTAGGCTATTCTCTGAACTCTATACAGTAAATTTACTATTAAAGTTGTTAGTAATTACCATGTTTTATTCCTTTCCTACTTAGTTATTCTCTTTAAGATTTCTATCAAATGGTAGATAATATTCCTAGTGATTTTTCTTAACTATTGTGATTTTTGAAATAACTATTGAAGCAACATTATTTAACTTTTTAATTTTATAATTTAATTGAACAGGCATGTCCCCAAATGAACCTGACTTGCTTAACATTACTCCACAAAAGAGAACCAGGAGAAAATTAATACCATCTTCCTTGCAAGTAAAACATACTGAGAAGTCTCCACTGTTGGAAAGTACACAGCTCAACGATTCTTTCAGCAAAGAACTTAAGCCTATTGTTTATACCCCAGAGAACTGCAGAAGACCTCTTCAAAACCCATCCCCAGCCTTAATAAGGCCTTCATCGCCTACTACAAATAGAATCAATGATAATTCTCTGAAAACGCTATGTGAAGTAGATTTTCCTCTCAACATGAGAACAGAGTGTAAACAGGATTTGAACTCTACATTTACTATATATAATGATATCGACAGCTTGAAGAATACATTTTCCAAACAGGAATCACTACCAAACACCAAAGGTAGTTTACACAGGTACAAAAACAGAATGCTTTACAAATTTTTTCAAGGCCTTTGGAATTGTTATTGTCCTTTCTCTTTGTTTATTTTGGAGGTTTATTTCATAGATCAAGGGTCCTCTCCTTGGATGAAAGTTGATCATTTACCATTACCACAGATTAATTGAGTATGGATACTCTAACCGTTTTTTTAAACCATAAATGTGATATCCTATGTCAGTTGGCCTTCCTTAAACTAGAAGAGACCTTAAAGTACATTTCATCTGTATTCTTACTCAGCCTGAGCCATCAGTGAAGGACTGCCTTGCTTACTATTAGTCATTAATGCCTCACTTAAAGAATATCCAAAATTCAGCATAGCCCAACATCCAGTGTATGTAATCCAAGTGACTGAATGTCATCTAAACAAACATTGAACTACATAATTACATTCAGTCTAAACATGGGAGGGACTATACCTCTGCATTCCCTTGCTATAAGAAATGCAGAAATGTTTTTGACATCATTACTGGTATTTTTAAAATAGAAAAGGTGATTGAGAAACCTCTTTAGAAAGAGGGATATCTTTCTGTAAGTATTAATAATCAATGGTTTCCTGATTATAGAAGTATAAATCATTTTTCTCTTTGTAATGTAAGTCAAGTTTGTTCTCTTTTGGTTCTTCATTCCTATTGTCCAGGCTTGAATCTTCCTCTTTCTCAAGAAAGGACTCTAGGCCTGTGTCAACAAGCATGCCATCCTACATGGCAATGACTGCTGCTGCGAAGAGGAAAAGGAAACTAATAAGGTATGATGAAGCGTTTACTGTTTCAGCCTGTGTATAAGATCTCAATTGTTGTCAGACTCTCAGCTTTTATTTAATCCTATCTATGCTAAATGCTCAGTGAAGCCATGGATTTATGTTACTGAAAGGAAACATGAATGAAGCACAAGATTTCACTTGAAGTTTACATAAAATATCCCATTCTTAGGTTATTAAAAATAATTTGAAAAGTCTTCTAGCTTGCAAACTGTCACTTAGCTCTTATTTTTATTCTGACAATAATTATTTACTTGCTTGAATATCCTGGACTTCTTTGCTCCTAGAGTTCAGTGGTTTTAGTGGATTTTGATATATACCAGATATAATATGAAGTGTCTGCTATCACTGTAACTTATATCATACAAGCCAACAAGCAAGAATAATAAAATTATCTTTGAATTAACACAGCTAAATAAAATGTAACTAACAAACAGATTTTTAAAGGTACTAGCAAACAACCATGGTAGCCAGGACTTGAGACTGTAACATCCAAGAAAGCAGAGTGCTACGGGAACTAGGCCTTAGTTGTCTCCACCCCCCCCCCCCTTTTTTTTTTTTTTTTTTATTTTAGGGCTTGCCAGTTCATGTCATAAGACTGGAGGCCAAACAAAAGACACTTAAGTGAGCTGGGGACCAAGGTTGCCTGTGTAGCCATTGCTTTTCAGGTTGGCCTGCTTCTAAGTTCTGTTGAGAACCAAGCTGAAAGTAGCTACTAAAAGAACACTTTGCTAAGCTGAGCTTGACACTCTGAGCTCCAAAGGTCCCAGGTCAAAAGCTATAGAAGAAGTGGTACTGTTAAATACGTGAGGATTTTATTTAAAGTCATCGAGGTTCTGTACCCTAGGAATAGGATAGGACAGACTAGAAATAAACCCAGTTTTAAAACCTCAAAGAATCTTGGATCAACTCAGTCTTTCCTTAAATTCAGGTGATCTTTCTATTCCATGTTCTTCTAAACTAAAATTTAAAATCTCTAGAATATGCTATCTAGAACCTATACAGATACTCATGCATCATTTTAAACCAGAACTGTGGAATGTCAAGATACACAACCAGAAGACTTAAAGAATGGAAAGCAATCAAAAGAAATAATGATCCTTAATTGCTAAGTATGAGCAAATAAGAACTATTGATTGTAACCATGATTCATTTTGGCAGATTAGATAATCTATAAGATTCACCAAAGAACTGTATTCTCTTGAAATTAATCAAATAGATATCCTACAATCACAATGATAGGTTTTACTGGAATTTATAACTCAGTCAACAACAAAAGAGAACATCAATGTGCTTGAGGGTGAATGCATAGAAAAATGCCTAAATCAGTAATGGAAGAAACAGAAAGAAAAAACAACTATGGAGAAGACATTCAGAACACTGCTTTTTTTAAGTCTGGAAATGCCTATTTTCAGTCTCCAAAAAGTAGAAAAAGAATAGAGAAAAGCTATACTTGATAAGATATTGCCTAAATAGTTTTCTAAAACTGACAAAGGCCATTAAATCACCAATTTGAAAAGTACTACAAACCATAAGTATGATTAACACAATAGCTTTAGGTGTATGGCTTATCATGGGTACCATTAAAAAAAAAAAAAAAACCTAAATATGAAATGGTCTGTGTTTTTTTTTTTTTTTTCTTTCTTTTTCTATCGCATTTTTTTTTTTTTTTTTTTTTTTTTTTTTTTTGTAATAGAATATAGAGAAAAGAATAACGGCTAAAGTTAATTCTAAATTTCTTATTTAGGCCACAGAACACAAATTTACAAATAGCATAGTTATTCATCCTTCATGTAGTATTTTCTCATAAGTAAATTTAGAATCTTCTCTTGCCCTTCCAAAACATGAGACAAAGGAACCTTGAAACATACAAATGACTTGATTTTTCCAGACTGTATTTCTCTGTGGTTCTTAAACAGTGGTACAGTAGTTCCCTCAACCCAGGGTTTTGCAGTTTCAGAAACCAACAGCCAACCAATATTTGAAAATAATAAATGAAGAGTTCCAGAAATAATAATTTAAATTTTCATTGCATATCACTCTTAAGCAGTATGATGTCAGCCATACCTATATCCATTTTACCCATGCCATATGTGCTACCTATTACAAGCTACTTAGTGGCCATGTTTAGAACTACTGTGAATTAAGCAGAGCTTGATTTCACATAACACTTAACTTTACAAAATAATTTCCCATGTACAAAAGGCAACTAACTGATTCTGCCAGTTGGATGCTCCAAACAACAGTCATAAGCTGCTTTCTTTAAACAAAATGTGGAAGTTTATCCTAGGTACATGTTTAGGGAAAAAAACAAAGCATATTATGAGTTTAATCCCATCCCTGATTTCGGGACCCTACTCAGTAGAATCTTGTAATAATGATCTGTGGGCCAATTGGGACTGCTGCACTTTGATCAGGTGACAATCTGAATTGTGCAGTTGGTCTGGCTCACTTTGTTCGAATAATGAAACTTCATTCAGCATCTGTTTCATCCACCCATTCCCACTAATTAAGTTTTCTGGGTTTTTTTTTTTTTTTTTTTTTTTCATGCTCCCATGTTTTTATTAAAAATATTGCAAGTGTCTGTACTAAGAATGTTCTTAAAATGTAAACACAATCATTTCAAGTACATGTGTTCTTGAAATGTCTACTTGTGGAAATTGTGTACTTGTGGGTTTAGATGTGTTAAGGACTAGCTAGCACATGAGAAACTAATACTGTTAAACAATATTAAAGAATATAATAAAGAGAGTAACTTGACTGTTCACAGACTATTAGTTACTACTCTGGTACCTTTGCCCTGGTATCAATAATTAGATCCTGCCATTAACTAAGGTTAAAAGAGATTAATGATAGATGTGTACATAATTACTTTTTTTTTAATCTTCCTTTTCCTCCAATTAAAGATAGATGAACTTGAAAGTAACAAGCTGTGGTATTTTCCACTTAGTAGATTTCATGTATGTACATATTTAGGGGTGCATATGTTACAATGTGGTTTTACATTGTACATTATCTACTTTAATTTTTCTTTAACAAGAAGAAAATTAGAGTTCAAAAAGCCCTAGATATTCCAAAATCTACAAAACTGAATTTTATCTGATGAAATTTTAATCCTAACAATACTTTTTTTTTTCTGTAAAAATAGATTTTTACCCCCTTGTGACATCTCTCCATGTTGTAAATAGGAAGCAGTGTTCATGTTCGTTCTCAGAAATACTCTGCAGTACTATTACCTGTACCTAAATCATCTTTTTTAAATTATATAAGTATCATTAAAATCACAGATAATTAAATTTATTTTTAAAGTATTTTTAGTGCCTCCAGTTACTTATGCAGGATTTCACAATTATTTCTATATTTGATTTCCTACAATATATAGCATATGAATTAAGGATATTTTTGAATGTCTTAACTAAAATGAAAACTTTTCTCTACAAGTGCACCATCAAATGCTTCTTTACAATCTGAAGAAAATTATGGATTTGCCAAACGCATTCGACAGGATAATTCAAGTGATAAGCTCTTTCAAGGAAACAGAGTAACAATAGGTATGTCTGAATTCTTAATCTAGCATTTAATTACATAATTATCAGTTATACATATAGTACCTTGCTTTTATGTCTTTATAAATATCTCTATATTTTGTAGTAGGATAAATGTGGTTTTTATACATTGTAGAAAAGGAAACTTAAGATACATTGTGAGGCATGTATTCAATAACAATACAGTAACATCAATAACAGATGTTAAAGTAGATCCAGAAGTCAGGACCAGATTTCCCAGCTTGCTACTCTGGATACCCTTTTTGTTGTATAGACTGCCTCATAATGCAGATACCTTGTAATTGAATATGATTAAAATAATAGTCAAATGTATTACACAGTAAGTCAGTTACATATATTAAGTATGTGTATAGATTTAAATGTTTTGTTTTTGAGGCAGGATCTTATTATGTAGTAAAAGCTAGTTTTGAACTAGTTATTCTCCTGCTGATGCTGCCCAGTGCTGAGATTAGAGGTGTGTGGCCCCCTGCCTAACTTATTAACTATACTTTATAAATAAATTATATCCACTTGAAACTTTAATCTCAGTGCTTGTGTTTTTACATCTACCCTCTGAATCATTTATAATTACTATATAGTCTCTACTCTGCTCCTAGCTATAATCATATTGTGACTCCCACTGACAAGTTGAGAAAAGATATTAATGAAGGATCCTACATACCCTCAATTACATGTGGGAGTGACATGAGTCAGTAAGAACAAAATTCCTTCCATTTGTCAATGAGTGTATTATATCAACCATTCTAGACCACAAGGCCCATACCTGTCTCTGACACCCCAGTTCCTATGACTTCCTTCAGAAAGTACTGACTTCTTAAGATCTCATCTTATGCTAGGACCCAGAATGAATGTGAAGATTTATAAGACTGGTTTTTTTCCCTGGAGGAACTTACATCACTTGGAATTTAAAGGAATCTCATGAGTTAACATATATGCCTCTGCATAACATGAAAGCTTTTCTTATTTTTCCTCAATACCTTTGTTAATTCCTATAATAACAATTGATACTTGCTTACTTTTTCAGCAGGTTTCTATTATACAGGTTTTAAATCAGTGAGCTAAAAAATATACTGATTAAAAATAATGGAGTGGTTAGAGGTTATCAATTTTAATAGAAGATAAATATTCTTAAAAAATAAAATAAGCCAAAATAACCAAACACACTTTAAAATGTACTAGAATTTTAAAAATTACTAGAAACGAAAGAAAATATGACTGCTTTTTTTAAATCGTGTTCACCTAATAGTGTACAAGAGTGAAACAACAAAGGCCAGTAGTGGCGGTGGGAAAGGCAAGTATTGTCAGCTGAGCAGTTAGAGAAACAAGAAAACAAGATCCTCTAAAATTAAGTCATGTGACCAAGAGCATGTATAAACAACTGAACTGGCAAAAGAATGAGAAGGTAGAGTGAAGATGGAGTTTCTTGTCCCACCTGGTCCCACAGCAGATTTGTCCCAAATAAACAAACATAGATTTACATTAAGTATAAAATATTTGGCCAATGGCTCAGGCTTCTTTGGCTAGTGCTCTCTTAATTATTAACCCATAACTACTAATCTATGTATTTCTACATGGCCTCATCTTACTGGAGAAGTCTCCAACATGTTATTCCTTTGACGACTACATGGTGTCTCCCTGGCAGCTTCCCTTTATCTCCCCCCCCCCAGCATTTTCCTCATCTGGTAACCCTTCTTTATTTCCTGCCTGGCTACTGGTCAATCAGTTTTTTATTCATCAACTAATAGGAGAAACATATATAGAAGGACATCCCCTATCAGTAGAGAGGCCCTATTTGAGAGGAGAAAGGAGGAGACCGTGAGATTTGTGTCAGAAGCACAGCAGAGTTTCAGAGCTCAGCCTGAGGACATAATCCAAAGAATATGAAAACGGTGGTTATACAAGAGAGAAAGGAAACAACGGCTTATATACATTTTCTGTTAATGAAAATGGAGAAACTGAAGTAATTTATTGAGTGACTTTACTTGACACCTATTTATCAGAAGTGCTGATGTTATTTACAATATGGAGAAAGAGAGTAAGTGGACAACTTTTAGCCAGCAGTATTAATGTTGCTCTGCTACTGTTGTATTTTTTTTTTTTTTTTCCTCTTCTGTATACCTATTACTTTCTTCATTTCAATTTTTTGGTTGTTGTTGAAAACTATTTTTTCACTTTGACCATATTTTTCCTCTCACCCAATTCCTTCCAGATTTTCCTTATACAACTTTATGTTATTTATGGCTCTCTTAAATAATAATAATAATAACAGAAAATAAAAAACACTTAAAAATGTAAAAAGACAAAAATGAAAATCAAAACAAACAAGAAAAAGATCAATAAGACCAAAAAAAAAAAAAATGTTAAAATGAAACAAATATACCTTTGAGTGCATATTGTCTTGTTCAATTACTCCTAGGCATAGGGCTGGCCCAGAAGTGTGGTTGATATATCTTCTAAGACTCCATTAAAGAAAATTAACTTTTCTTTTGCCAGTGGGTATCAATTATAGATAGTGCTGAGAGCTGGTGTTTACTTCCTCCTCTTAGTAATGGTACACTGTCTGACTTGAACCTGAGCAGTTCTTATGCATACTGCCACAGTCTCTATGAGTTTATCTGGGCATCATTTCTGTTGTGTCCAGAAAACACTGTTTCTGTAGAGTCCTCCATCACTTCTTGCTCGTAGATTCTTTCTACTTTCTCTTCCTTATAGATCCCTGACCCTTGAGTGGAGGGCTTTGATGATGACCAAAGTCTCTCACTCTTTGTTTGTTTTCCAGCTGTGAGTCTCTTTGTTAAGAAGATTCTTAAGAAGAATCTTTGCAAGAAGATTCTCGTATGAGTTAAGTGAGGCACTAATCTATGTATATAGATGACATTAGAAGTCATTTTATTGCTCTGTACCCTTAGCAGAAGTATAGTAATAGGTTTTCTGTTAGCCCATGACCTATCTATTTTCAGGTTCTTGGCCACATTAGCAGTGTCAGGTCCACACTCAGGCCACACCTCATTTAGTGGGACTTACTCCCAACAATTTAAAAAAAAAAAAAAAAAAGTGGTTGGTTGCTCCTATAGCATGTGTACCACTAATGCATCAGTATATCTTGCAGGCAGGTCACTGCTATAGGTCATAGGGTGATTGTTCTGGAGTATTCTGTTCTTTGGTTGTTGGTGGTCACTCTGGATCCTATGAAAGTGTGGTGGCTATAGGGAGAGGGCTTCTGCATCACAGCTCTGTGTGGCCTGTAGGAGTTGCTGGTAAGAGGGTATTTCTGTGATTTAGAGACTAACACAAAGTAATGGAGATGGATTAGAAAGGAAGGCAGGGGTAGAGGGGAGTTTCAAGCTAAGAAAGCCCTGGGTTCCCACCAAAAGGTGGAGGTCTCAGAAAATCTGTTGTGTTTTCAATTGAGTTAATTAAGCATGAATTTTAAGAGTAAATTTTGTCACTAAATTATTACATAAATTTAACAATCACTTTTGAAAGTTTCTTTAAATTTATTCACCTTTTTTTTTCCTTCTAGGTTCTAAAAGAAACACCAACAAAATAAATTCAAACATGCTTAGAAAATTTAGAAGAAACACTTCTAAAGAAAATATACACTAAGAAGCCTCTATGCCCTTTGTCTGGTATTTGTCCCTGCAGAAATGTATTTCAAGTCTCTGAAAAAAGGCCATCTAAAGGTGTTTACTAAAATATTTTCATCAAGCAACATGAAACTTCTTTTGTATTTTAAAAGTAAATATAAAATTACAACAGGTTATGTTTCCCATTTCTCAGGGCTTTGTTACTGTTGCAACTCTCTAAGCATGATGTGAGTTTAGTTTTACTTTACCACAGCTTAATTAGGACATTTTAGAAAAAATAGTGAATGCTTTTTAAAAGCAAGGTGACTCTGGGAGTCATAAAAATTAAGACCAAGATGTATTTGCTTTTCTCTAGTCTGTCAATACATTGTTTTATTCATTCATGTGATTTTACTTTCAAAAACTTTGTTTTAAAAATGTAGATATGTGCCCATAGAATTGTAAATATTAAGTATCTGTAATAAATAAAGTACTAATATTTTATTACTTGGTATATTAAAACTGTAGATTTTAAAATATTTGTCTTCCTATTTTATTACAACCACATATATTCTAAATGTTATTTTATATAAGCATAAATTTTGCAAGTTTGTTTTTTTCATATTAGAACAAGGTAGTGTGTACCTAGACCAAATCTGTAAACAACTATATGTTTCTTAATACAAAGGAGCTGTGATAAATTTTCCAATCATTCCAGGTACTTTGGGGATTACATAGAGCTACCATGTAATCACCTAACCTTGTTTACTTGTCTAGTTTGGCCTACTTTTGTAGTCATAAGAAAACATTTTTAACTAATGCATTTTTAAGTGTGTGTCTTCAAGGAATCTTCACCGAACACCATACAAGACTTCTTAAGGCTTTTAGTTAGTCGTTTTTTTTTAAAAATCTAATTGAGAAAACATGAGACACAATAATAATCTTGGGGTGTAGTCAGAATCTGTCAAAGGAAAAGTCCAATAAATTTTTACCCTACTTTGTGATTAGTTTTTTGGTTGTATTGGCTGTTTTAGGAATAGCCATCCCTGGGCAGTAGTGGCACACACCTTTAATCCCAGCATTTCCCTGGGTCAGATGCAGGTGGATCTCAGAGTTTGAGGCCAGCCTGGTCTACAGAGAGAGAGTTACAGGACTAGTAGGACTACTCAGAGAAAGCCTATCTCAGAAATAATTTTAAAAAGAACCACCTCCTACTTTGTATTCCTTTCAAATTACTTTGGGTAATTATATGTGCCATATGAATGACTAGAAAATTAGTAAGGACCACAAGATGGATCAGTGCATAACAACTCATGCTGACCGAAGTTTGAACCCTGGAACCCTGATATTAGGAAAGAAGCAACTTCACATTTGTCCTCTGTCTTCCGCATGTGCATCACAGCACATACACATGCACATACATGGAATCACTATACATACCTGTTATTCACCTCAAGCCCTAAGCTATGTGATTTTCCTACATGTGCAATTTTTATCAAAGATTATCCCTTTGTAATATCATTTTACAAAACCATGTGAAGGAGAAAATAAGGAGAGTAGGAATAATGAATGTGAGAATATAAAGTTTCAATGTGAATAAATGCAAACTGTTTGCATCGAAACTAGAACAAGAATGCTGTCGAGTCATTGTACAACCATTTTAAATGAACTGTATAAAGTAAACCAAATATATATTTACAAATATGTACATATATTGTACATACCTACATATGTATTTACACACAAGGCTTAGCAAATCTTCACAAAGTGGATATACTTAGGAAGTAAAATTGTTTCCTCATCCCCCTGTATTCCCAGATGAAACTATTATTAATAGCACAGTTACCCACCAAATCATTTATTCATGTATCTGTTAGTTATCTGTTGCTCTAATCAAAGCAACTTGAAGGAAAGGTTTTATTTGACTTAGAATTTTTAAAAGAGATACCATCCATCATGCCCAGAGCAACATAGTGATGCATACATGAGACAGCTGTTCTCATTGCATCTCCTGGTGCCTGATTCACTTTTTCCTTTTTATTCAGCTTGGGAATGTTCCACTCAGTTTCAGGGTTGGTCTTTTTTGCACACTGAAACTTCTGGAAGTGACCTCAAACATACCCTGAGGTGTTTTCCTGGTGATTCTAAATCTAATCAAGTTAATAAGGATGATTTATTAACCCTCAAGATTTGTACTCTTGTATACGTGGATTCTATCTAATTGTATCATGCTTTTTTCTATTTCATTTTTACTTAATTTAAATTCAAATATTTGTAAAAAAGGTTTTAAGTGTGACTTTCATAAATGCTGATGTAAAAAAATGATAACTAAGTCTAATCAAAATTTTATCTATAGTATCCAGTTTTTTCCTTTGTCCTTTCATTTATTTAACCTCATTTCATCATTGGATAATTTGATTAGAAATGTCAAAATATGGCCACTTTAGCACAAATAATTCCAACCACTAAAGAATGCGTAATATAACTGAAAATGTACTTTGAAAAATAATGTTGTAGCTTAATATGTTACTGGCCATGTTGCAGACACTTGTTTCCTATTGCCACTTGCTAACACCAATGTGTTATCTAATATGGCAGCCAATCATGTCTCCTTTCAGCTGTTCACAAACAGTTGCAAGACAACAGAAAATTTTCCCACTCTGAGCACTGCACAGGAAAGGACTTCCTCCTTTCACAGAAATATACCAGGACTCATGTGCCAGGGTGGTGGCTCCACATACCACAATGGCACTGATGACAAAGGAAATTTGATAAAACTACACCCTGAAGCATTTGTCTTGCCCACGACACATGGTGGACCAAACAAATGCCTCTCGGATTTTTATCCATGCTGCCAAGAATGAGTGGTTGGGTAGCAAATGTCTTTGGAAAGGAGGAAAAAAGGTGTGAATGTCATGGAAGCCATTGAACATTTTGAGTCCAGGAACCAACAAGATGATTGTCATTACCAACAGTGGACACCTCTAATACTTTTTGACTTGTTTGCATATTACCCAACAAGCCATTCCTTTTGTAGCTCAGGAAACTGCCCCAACCCTCTCAGTTCAAAATACCACCTAATTTCTGGTCCCACTAATGCTTCTTGGGTTCCAGACCTTTCCCTACTCCCTTAAGAATCTAGATGGATTACAGGATTGAGTTTGATTATAAATCAAAGCCAGATAAGAAATAAAAGTAGATTATGAAATATCTTTATTCTTGCTTAACAAATTGAAATAATTTTCCACACAACACTATCAGACATTTTTATTAAGACCTTGTAGAACAGTGTTTTGTAAGATAACATTTTCAGAAGGTTATGTTTCCCTACTTTTTAAAATTCTTTAAAGAATTTTTATGTGCCTGCAAATTGTATTGCAAAAGATAAAATGCTGCCACAGTCTACTGCATTAGCAACACTGCAAGCTATATTTGTAAGTGAAGAAGTCCAGGATCATGCTACTGGCATGCAACGAGGGCCTTCTTGAATCATCACAGAATAAACTGGTCTTCAAAGTTTAGTTTGAGTATTAAAATCCATTCTTCATATGACTTCTTTAAAAAGTGACAGCTACCAGGCTGATCATCCTGTGGCATTTTAAGTAGTCCCTTAACCGTTATAAAAGCAAGTTATAACTACAATGACTAGTACTCTTCTTTGGGAAGAGGTGTAGTAGGAGGTGAGACATGGTCTCACTTTGTAGGCCATATTAGTCTCAAACTTGCAACAATCCTTAGTGCTGGCATTGCAGATAGGAACCCTACAAGTCCCTTTTCAGATGCAAAATGCAAACCCTTCCTAATTCTGTTGTCCTTGAGACATACACTTACCATTCTCCCATTCTTTCTTTTGTATGACTATTTCACAATCCTGTTTTTTAAGAAGTCATTAATCCTCACTCTTCCCAATATCAATTCTTACTATTGGTTGGTCACTTACACCAACACCCATTGTGTGTTTTGCTTAATGTTAAGGGGTGGAATGTGCTGGAAATCAAACGTGTAAGCTTGGGCGAGGAAACACTCAGTCTTCATAACGTTACCGTTCTCAACCCCACATGCTGCCTGAAATTCTTTTATTCCAAATGTGCTCCTATACTGAATCCCTTTTCACATGAAAAGCATTGACCTACTCAGACTACAGCTGGAAGGGCACAGACTCATATGATACATTTTCTCTGGGGTTTTTGCTTTGTTTTGTTGCTGTATAATCCACTTGTAATTCAGTTTGGGGACAGCTGATGTCTTGAGCTCTGTACCTACAAATGGAAAAGAGCATGCCACTTCAAGGGTATGACAAACAGTGCCCACTTTACTGTCTAGTTCTAAAGAGCATTACTGGAAATGACTTCAACCTAAATTTTTCTCAGTTTAATTATGGGAAGAACGTTAATTCCCCTCTCATTTTTAATGGGGTTTTGAGGCAGGATAGCACCCTGCAGCCCAGATTGTGCTCTCACGACTTAACAGTTTTCTTGAGTTACCATATTTTATCACTCCCCACAAACAAGTGGCCAAAAATGTTATTCGGATCTATAAGCAGTCTCCGCCTCAAACTTCTGCCTCTATTCAGGCATGTTCACTTGCCTGTATCACAACTGATTGGTGCTGCTACTTTGCTGTCTTTACACCACCAAATGTTTTACGTTAATTATTCTCATCATCTTACAATATTCCACTAGTTTTCCATTGTAATAGCACTTCTACTTTTTATAATATACTGGAAACCAAAATAAAAAAGTTAGAAATCCAAGGATCAATATTAGTTAGGCATGTCTGTACCTAGTCATTCCTGGCACACAAGCACCAAACCCACAAGAATATGGAAGGTAGATAGATATATAGACAGACAGACAGATAGAGATACATGAGACATGATGTGCATTCATGGAGGAAAAATCTAGAACATCCATCGGTAATTACAGTAGCATAGATCTATATATCTTGGCTATCTTTCACATAGACTTTTCCAAAGCCATTTTTTAATTCCCATCTAACGCTTCTGGCAAAGATGACTTTGGCTTATGTCTGATATAGCCACCCAGAGACTTTTCCACTACATATAAATCATTCAAGCAATTGGGTGGATTTTCTTGATTCTTGAAGAAATATACCATTTTTTTTAAATAGTTTTAGTTGTAAGCCTGTCCTTTAACAGCTGAGCCATCTCTCCAGCCCAAAATGTGCCACTTGCATCTTTATTTTCAAGAAAGCTTTAAAACACAAGCCTTGACAACCCCCTAACCCCCACAAAATGGAATTAAATAAACCATATACAGGTAAAGTTGTTTTTTTGTTTTGTTTTGTTTGTTTGTTTGTTTGTTTGTTTGTTTTTTTTTGTTTCCTGTTTTAAAACTCTGTCTCTGTAACCATGATTTTTTTTTTTTTTTTTTTTTTTTATCTGGGTGGAAGTTTGTAAGGTTAATTTGGCAGGACATTTTCATTTTGGCATGATGAGCTTTTGGATTGCTTTAATAGACAAAACTCCCTGGATCAACTGGTCCCTCCTCCAAAACAAAGATGCCATGGCTAACAATTTATGATACTAAACATCTTTAACAGGTGAGTTTATCTTTTTACCCACTGTTGGCAGTGAGTCTGTAGATATGAGTGGGGAAGTGGTGGCTGTCAGAGTTGGTTGGAACTCATCTCACAAGTCTCCAACTGTCAGTAGCACAGCACCATTGCTCAGAGACCCAAGGCGATACAGTTGATTGCATAGGAATGACCTTTCCAGGTGAAATCCATTACAAAAGTAAACTGATTCCCAGTCATGACCTTATGGACCATGAGATAGTCCCTCTGTGACCAGCTGTCTCTCAGTCTGCTGTAAATGGAAGATGAATGCAGTCATTGATTTGGCATGTGCCAGATAGAAGCTTTTTCCAATTCTCCCCTTATTCATTTAATGTTCATGTACAAATGCATACCCAAAAGGACTTGATATTTCATTCTTCTATAAACTATAAACACTTCACACTGTGGTATTTGGATTTCTTACAGACTTTGTCTGTAAACAGAAGTTGCTTCAAGGCATATTCCAAATACTCACTGGTACAAAACTTTAGAAGCTTAACAAGTTCTCCAAGTGAATGCCAATACTTTTTTACCATTGGGATAGAAAAAGGCACATTTAGTGCAAAGTGTGTTACAGATGTTTGCAATTTAGTGGCTATAATCATGGCTATCTAAAGAATATGTTTTCATAAAAAAATCCTGAATTATAGGCCAGTATGTTGAAGAATTTATTCATAAAACTCATACCAAAATAAAAAATTAAATATTGACATTCTATCGTATTACCAAATTCTAGATCAAATGAAACATTAGGTTGCATAACAGCCTGACTAATCAATTGGACTGGTTTGGGTTTGGAATAGTGTTCAATTGGGGAATATCATTATAAAGAAAATCTTAAGTTTGGAGAAGAAGGGAACCTGCTCTTGAATAATCAATTTTCCAGTTGTAGCACTAGTTACATACCTGCAGCACAAAAAAAAAAAAAAAAAAAATTGTATTCTAAACTAGACTTACTGGAAGAGTCTGTCGGTCTATTTTCTTAGTACAGTGATCATAACTAGTTAATGTATCAAATTAATTCACTGACACAAACAAGAAACTAGTACTTTAAATGTCAACAAAAGTTGAGTAGGGAACTTTCATTATAAATATTTATCAAAGGCCAGGCAGATGGCTCAGTGGGTAAAGGTACTTCATACCAGGCCCAATGATTTGAGGATCTACACATGGAGGAAGACTTTCAGAAGTTGTTGTCTGACATTTACAAATTACCATGGCATGCACAATGCACATATCATCACACACAGTAAATAGATAAATATACATAAATAAATGACAGGCAGTCATAGACTTCCAAAAGTAATTTGTATTTATTATAATTTTAACTCATGTGTGTGTTTTAAGTAGCACCATGTTATTTTATTAACAGAAATCAAAGCCAATAGTGTAATGACTTTATATGTCTGTAAATGTTAGGCAAGAGTCATAAACTTAAACTGAAAAGAGTACATCAATATTTTCATAACCTGTTATATTTTTAGTTATGCAATGTACATGCCAATAAGCCTGGAAGCTTTATGAGACCCAAGTTCACAATGCTTTTCACAATTGGGTCCTAGCATCTAGCATAGTTCTGGTACCTCTTCAGGTTCCAAGAAATCAATATTCAAGAAATCCAGTGGAAGACTGTGATATAATTCATGTTGGTTTGGAAAAATAATGTGTGTTCGCATTACATAGAGGGAGTCAGGCTATATGAGAAAATAATGCAAACACTGTACAAATAATAATTGTTTTGTTTAGTTTTCTTTTTTAAACTTAAAATAAAAATGTGACTAGTTTCTTACAATTATCTTTCCAAATGTATACTAACTCCTCCAGAATGGCCTGGGTCACATGTTCTCCCTCTCAGGTATCCAGTGAGTCATGAAACTGGAGAGGTACATGCCATTTCACCTCTGTGTGGGCAGAGGGACGCGTGGCGATGCCATTCTTGGCAAAGCTCTGATTTTAATACTAAATATCAGATTGTTTTTTCTAAAAGTTTTTGCAAAAACAATCATATCTTAACATATCAGACTTTCACAATGTCAAGATTAATCTTGACTGTACAGTTTCTAAATTTGTAACTGTAAATGTTTATAGGGAATTTTCAGCCAAAGATGAAGAATTCCTTGAATTATAACTTACTCAACACATCTACTAAACAGCTTTTATTAATTCTGTGTGAGTATACTCTACCAACATAGTCAAACATATACGTGATTTACTGAGTTCACTTTTCCTAGACTTTATAGTCACCATACTGTTATATTTTCAACCATGTTACATGGTTGAATTAGTAGTTTGTTTTCTATAAATCACAGTCCTATATAATGAGACTTGAGGACTTTGAAGTACTCTGGGAACTTTAATTTGGGGATTAGTAATTTTAAGTAAACATCATTTTATTTGAGGCCCTACCCTAGAAAAGTAACTACCCCTTTTCCTTCTATAAAGGAAATTGTTCCTCTCTTAAACTCTCAACACCTTACTGGCCCAATACTTCATTTCAACACATAGCAGTGTAAGTTTTTCCCATGCACACTCATCTTCCAATAATCTAGACACCAAATGGGTATCTGTCTTAGAAACCAGTAATGACATTAACTACCTAGAAATAATGCAAACTGTACAGTTTAATGGCTCAGCCTACAGACTGCATACTAAGCACCAATCACATCTCTAAGTGTTTGCATCTGGGCAAACATTAGGGTTCCCAAGAACCACCTTCTTGTGTTTAATCATTTTCGGTCATTACTCAACAAATTCAGAGAAACACTTTACTTCTGTTTACCCTTTTATTATGAAGCATTATCTTAGTAACAGCCACACAAACAGAAGGTGCACGTAGGACAAGGAATATGTAAGAGGGAGTAAAGTTGCCAAGAGGGTTGAGACCATGCTCTTTCATGTGACCAGCAACCTGGAAGTTTTCCAATTCCCATTCTTGAATTTTTATGGACGCCTTTTCATTATGTAGGCATGATTGATTAAATCATTGGCCACTGAGGATAAAGTCATCCTCTGAGCCCTTAAGCCATCTTTCTAGTCATGTGACTGGTTTCCCTGGCAACCGGACACCATCCTGTGGTTATGGGGACTTTCCAACATTCCCTCATTAAACCAAGCTCAGGTGTGGTTGAAAGGAACTTGTTACGAACAACGAAAGATATTCCATTCTTCTTTGTTCCTCTTAGCACTTAGGAAATTCCAAGAGTTTTAAGAGCTCTGGGCCAGAAACAGAGATAAACATCAAATGCATATATTTTTCATTATAAATTACAATGTGACTGCAGTTGTTGAAAATTGACCTTGGAACCTTAGAACACAGCATTATGAGTTTCTCTCCATCTCTTATCACCTCTCTAGCAGGATTCCCTTCTACATCACCCCTACCTCTTCATGACATTTTGAATGAATAAGAAATCTCTAGAGTATGTGCCTTCTACTAATAGGATGCTATAATCTTTAGAAACTCCTTCCTTATGTTGAGTCCAAAAAAGGTCCACGGAAACGCTAACCTACTGCTTCTACTCAAAGCAGTGTAGTTGCATATCTTGTTGTCAGTTTGCCACTTGGATGTAAAATAAAATCTGCCTTGCAGGATCATTAACCTTTATTACAAGAACTTGATAATGTCACTGGGAACTAAGCAGTTCCTGATTGTTTGCATATGCTATATTAGTCAGGAATGTCTACAGCTGCAAAGAAAAGCATACCCAACCAAAATTGTTTGAGGAGTGAGGATTTGCAATTCTTATACCTAGAAACCTAGAAAGTTAATTGCTGGTGTTTGCTCTGCAGTTCAGTGATGATCACAGATATTTTTCTCTATGTACAAGGATAGAAGAAAAAAAAAAGTTCAATGTTTTTCCCAGCTGTATCGCTTTTGCTTGAGAAAGCAAAAACTTCCCAGAATTACTCTAACCAGACTCGATGGCATGTATACCTCTTCTTGGCCCTTAATGGAATATGACTTAATAAGTGATCATTAATTAATAAGTGACTAGATATATTCACACTGCCATGTGAAGAGAAGTCTTCCTTTTAGAGGAATTTAAATCCATATAAAATTGAATGAAAAACAGTCAAAAACATCTTCTTTTTTTTTTGAAAAGGAAAGAGAAATATTCATAAACAATTAAAGTGAACTACATTCCAGGCCTCTTCCTTGCTTGCTAGTAGTTGAAAACTGAAGTGGTTTCAGTGATATGCAGCTGAGCTCTGTCTTCAATAACAAACATTAAAAGTGTAGTCAAGACGTTTTTGTGGAGATTTTCCCAGTGCCATCTCAAAACACAATAGGTAAATGAAAATATTTAAAAGTTCCAGAGAGAAAAACAAAAATACCTAAGAGATTTTTAGAAATGCAAAATGTCAGGTTTCATCCCAGCCTCCTCTCAGAAAACTCCAATATTTTCTTAACTGTGTGAGTGTGTGTGAGTGTGTGTGTGTGTGTGTGTGTGTGTGTGTGTGTGTGTGTGTGTGCATGTATGCTAGTCTACTATATGTAGCTAACTGCAGAGGTCAAGTGCCCCAGAAGTAGTTACAAGTACTTGGAAGCCTTTCAATGTGAGTTCCAATGGGAACCAAGCCCAGGTTGACCAGCAAGTGCTCTTATCCATTGAACTAACAATCCAATCCCTAGAAAATCCCCATTTTAGTGAGATCTCTAAGTTGTTTGAAATGTGCTTCTTTCCATCCTTCACCATCAAGTTTTCCTGGTTATATACTTATTAAATGACTGCTCATTAATGTTTTGTTTTTGTATAATCCTTCTAAGGACTCTCATTGTTATCATTATATAGATCTCATTTATGTAGACCTGGAGAATACAGTTTGATTGAGGTGAAACAAATGTATACAATACCTCAATGTTTCCTAACTTCAACTGACTTGACATCTTGGACCCCATTGTTCTTTGTTAGGAGGAACTGTCCTAAGCAATGTTGGCTGCTTAGTAGCATTCCTAGCCTCTATTAACTAGATGCCAGTAGCAATCCCCACTCTAGCTATGAAAACCAAAGGTGTTTCCAGACCTTGCCAAATTTCCTCAGAGAGCAAAATAGGCCTGATTGAGAAACAATGCACTGCACCAAAACATTGACATTTGACAAAGAATCAGCCAAGCAGAAGTTCCTAATTTCTTGCTAGTTCTCCCCTAACTTCTCATAGAGATGCCAATGCTTATTTCATTTCAAGCCATTCTATATGCCTGAATTTATTTTTTATTTTGCTAAACTTTCTTTTTAAGTAATTTTTCAAAATAGAGTGTGGGCTAAGAAGATGACTCAGTGTATAACAGCACTTTATGCAAGAGCACAAGGACCTGAGTTCAAATTCCCAACTCCCACACAAAAGCCAGGCATGATCAAGTGTACCTGTGTCCCCAGTGCCTTAAGAGATGAAGGTTTTCTGTGGCTTGCTAGCTCCACAGAGACCTTAATATTAAGTCTGACACTGATATTAGCTCCCACATATTTTGGCATAAATATGACATCAGACTGTTATTGTTATATCAAAGGATCAGCACTTGATCGTTGTTTTACCAACAGCTTCATGTGGTATAATTGAATATTTGCTTACTTTTCATCTCTACTTTCTCCTACCTTCTGATCACTTTGTCCCAGCATTTTATTCCTTAGTTATTATATTTTTCTCTATTAGTTTTAATGCATACTTTCTCTTCTTCTTAGTGATTATGTTAAATGTGACAAGTTAATCACAAACTTACCAAAATCTAGTGGAACTCAGGAACATCTTCCAAACAATCCAAAGACCTCCACTCACCTTGGATTTATATGCTTTTATTTTACATTTGAATTTGATTGACATTTTAACGTTCAGATTTGCTATCACAATGTATCAAGTATCCTTAGATTTATCACCAGCCATGTTAAGGGTTAACCCAGGGTCTTGTGCATAATAGGTAATCACCCACCACTGAGCTCTGCCACCAGCTCTAGTGTTTCCTTTTGACTAGAAATAATTAGATACTATATGTGTATTTGCTTGTCTGATGCTATCTTATTCTGCATTTACCTTGCCTCATTTTATTCCTTCTTATCTTATCTTGTCTCCTCTGGGGGAATTGACTTCAGGGTGCCAAGCATGCTACCACTGAATTATGCTACTAACCCCTCCCACTTTTATTCTTGGTGGATAAAATTTTTGTTATAGAATTCTAAGTCACCAAATGGTCTGTTTTTGTCTAACCAGAGATAGTGATACAAGTCCACAGATGGCAACTTTTAAACTACACAACTTATTTTCTTGGTGTATATATGTACAATTGTAGGAGCTGGTTTTCTCCTTCTGCCATGTGGATTCCAGGGCTCTAATTCTATTTCTATGCCTTGGCATTGAGAACCTTCATAGACTAAAGAAACAGAAGATAAGCTGCCTTTTCCTCAGGCTACTGAGTTTATTTTTTATTTATTTATTTATTTATTTTTTGGTGTTATGTTTCTGTTTTCATTATACATAGGTCTATCTCTCCTCTCCTTTCCTTCCCTTCCCTTCATTTGACCTTTTATTTCCTTCTTGAAATACACTGATATCTGAAACTGCAGAGTGAAAACTGTGGTGAGTTGGAGGAAGTTCCTACCACTATCTCTTAAATATAGTTAATCATGTTCCAATACCTTTTTGCCATTAATTTCTATAGCTAAGATAAGGAAAGTCAATCTGACATCAAAATAAACTATACCATATAACCATCACTTGAAATTTTTTATCTCATGTTTGTTACAGAAATTATTTTTATTAGGAAAAATAGTATGTACATATGTCATTGTTCATGCCTGTCCTAGTGTTCTTTAGATAGATATAACAAATAGTACATAGTCATCAAAAAGAGACAGGAGGGAAGCAGGAGGGAGAGAGAGATTGATCTTATTAAATCACTTTATATGAGGATAGGAATATAAGCCAATCGGTAGAGTACATGCCCAGCATGCAGGAAGTGTTATTTAGCCCTCATTACCACATACACTGGAAGTAATAACCTAACCTATCTATAATCCCCTGGCACCGAGAAGATGGAGACAGGGATCAGAAGTTCAAAGTCAACCCTAGGAGATGAAAACCAGTCTGGGAAAGTGACACACCACATTTTAAAAAATATATTTATTTGCCAAGCATTGGAGGCATACACCTTTGATCCCAGCACTTGGGAAACAGAGGCAAGTGAATCTCTGTGAGTTAGAGGCCAGCCTGGTCTACAGAGCTAGTTCCAAGACAGCCTCCAAAACAATACAGAGAAACCCTGTCTTGAAAATCCAAAACCATAAAAAAAAAAAAAAGGTAGTCATTTTATTTACCAACTACAGTTCTCCTCCATCCCCTTCTCCTGCTCCTCCTCATCTCTCCCAAGTCCACCCTCCCCCATTCACTTTTCAGAAAGGGTAAGGCCTCCCATGGAGAGTCAACAAAGGCTGGAACATTCAGTTGAGGCAGGATTAAGTCCCCACCCCCACCCCCCTGCATCCAGGTCGAGCAAGGCATCCCACCATAAGGAATGGCCTCCAAAAAGTCAGTTCCTGAGGTCCTAAAACAAACCAGGCTATATAATGGTCGCCAACATGCAGAAGGCAAAGGCCTAGTTTGGTCCCATGCAGGCTCCCCTGCTGTCAGTCTAGAGTCTATGAGGTCCCATGAGTTCCTGTCAATGTTCCCTGTGGGTTTCTCTTTCATGCTCTTGAAAATTATGTGCCACTATTGGCTTTGGGATTTCCTTCTGAACCACTGGCCTCTTTTCAGTATGTTTTCTTGGCTATAAGCCCATGCTGTTGTGTTGTAATTGATACTGCTCTGTTTAACATTGCTCCACATATTGTAGGGCTCATCTTGATTTCAGGAAAGGTAAACTATTACAATATGTATATAAATCCCAGTGAGACATCATTTTATAACCTCTGTCATTTTTCCTTCTGTTCCATGGCTCTAGTTAAGTGCCTGTTTAGCATCGTACTTTTTAAAGTACCTTTCTCTCTGTATTTTTCATTTGTTTTCCTGATGAAAACCTGTTCTTTGAGTGTTTACTTGTCATTAGATGAATTTCTCAGATCTTGAATATGTAATCGCTTCTTTTAAAAACAATAATTTTCTATTATTTTTAGCTACTGAAATCTTTGTATTTGCATTTTATTTACAGAATTACTGTGAATATTATTTATATTTTATATCATGATATATTTTATGAAAAGACAAAATGAATGAATGAATGAATGAATGAATGAATGGGCCAATGGCTGCATTTGATGGAATAAAAACCATATTGCCTCACTCTCTTGGTTACTCATTTTCCTTCTCTGAGTCCCATACATTTATCCAGGAAATTGAGTAGTTGTAGTTATCTCATGGAGGTGTTTCAGAACAAGTTAGATACACATGGACGTTAGTACTTAGAGGATTTCATTATTTGGGAAGCTTTATTCAGTGATATACAACTGAGAAACTCATCTATCCTACAAGATATGTGTATCTTGTGACAACCCTCTCTGTCTCTCTGTCTCTCTCTCTCTCTCCTCCATTATTCTTATTTTCAGGAGTCTTGGGAAATGGGGAGAAGTAAATAGAGAAAATGTGAGAGGTGAGAGGAGTTGGAAAAGGTTACCTAATTCCCTTTGGCAATACAAGCCATTTCCTGCACAGTGTCCAAATTGGAAGCAGATCTTCCCGCACACAGAAATGAAGGTGCTGAGAGAACTCATGGGCCCATCCACACACCTGCTCCCCTCACGTTTGCTCAAGAACGTTCAGGGCTGTTTCTACTGCTCTTTTAAAATCAATACACACGTTACAGATCTCCAAAATACAGAGCATGGGCCCACTAATAAATCTCTGTGTGTGGTATTGTTACATAGAAGTGCTGGACCATCACAGACATGGAATACATTATTGTGCTGTGTGGAAGATAGGGCTCCACACAGACCAGCCCCAAGAGATAATTAATCCACTACCATAGAAGTTGCAGAATCCTCACAATAACTCTGTGTTTTCATATTTTCCAACTTTTCTCTTAAACTTGATTATAGACCAATTTCAATTAGTAATGAGAAATAATAAAAAAATATAGTTTCTATGATGGTGATATTCACACCTCATTTATCTGTGTCCCCGGGGCTAGGCATGTGCTTGGAGCATTGTTGCTCTTGCTGAATCATAAATATGGCTATTGCCAAATCTCTAAGTGACTTAACCCATGACTAACTCATGCTCAAAGGGAAGCACTGGTACCTGCTTTATTCTTCTAACACAACTTTTCTAAAGCTATTTCTAGGTCCTTTCAGGATATTTATTACAGTTTTATTTATTTAACTTAGGGTTTTAAGCAACTCATTTCTCTTCTCTGTTGGAGCTATTCCATTTCTACATGATACACTTATACAGTTAGAGCTGTGGAAGTGTATAAGTCAAGAGTAACATTTGGGAAAACTATTCCAGTTGATTCTTTAAAAAGTCTTACTCAGTTTATTGTGTAGCATAAACATAAGTATCCTGGTCCCAGCCCTCTTGAAGGAAGTTCACTGTGAGGTGTATATACACATGCATATATGTTGCAAATGTTTTTCCCAGACTTATAATCAGTGGGAAAATTTAGTGCCTGGCTGTGTATGGAGACTAAAAGAAATGCCATAGCCATCATTTTAAACAACTACAACAACAAAAATGGATACCTTTTATTATTAAACTTGTTCCTTTTTTAACATAAATCCCTCCAGCTGTGTTCCTACCCCTGCTTCCTCCTGAAACCTAGGTCATGGGCTCTGTCCTCACTTCCACTCACCTTTGTCTCCTTCAATAAGTGCCTGTCTCACAACTCAATCCTTCAGTTCTACAAGCTTCAATGAAATACTTACCATTCACCCAAGACGGTATTGGGCAATCCCAAGGCATTGCCACATTTGCTCCACTCTAGAAGCTCCCAGTATAATTAAAGTGATTTACATATACACCAGGTTCAAATACTAGTCTATGGAACAGAGGCATCTAAACATAGTCATGGAACAAATCAAAGAGGTGCCTCACATTTGGCCCCCAGTACTCAAAGCTCTCCATTCTGTCCTGCACAGCAGTGCTTCTTAGATAATATCGGATCATATGCAGACTTCTCACTATGTGCGGGGGCACTGTGCTCAGTGCACTTACTTACATTCTCTCTTAATCTCCACAACAAAACCAGAGCTTCCTTCTAGTGTTCTTGCTTGATGGAAGAAATAATAGCTTTAAACGCTATAGCTACCAAATAGAACAAACCTGGTGGATTCAGTAAGATACTTTAATTTGAAAGCAGCACTACCCCCAACATTTGATTATGTGACCAAGGGAATTTATTAGCTTCTTGAATGAAAAGGGTAGGTGAAACTTCAGGTTGGGTTTGCTCCAGAGCTGCAATAATGTGTTCTTTGCTTCTTTTTATTCCCCCCTTCTCCCCCACCTCCTGGGTTCATCCCAAGGAAAGTCTGCTTGTGTTAGTATCATGCACCATGATTTTCTGCTTTTTATACAAAGCAAAGTCTCCTTTTTGCCTGTAGATGAAAAGAGGCTTCCATTTGAATCTGTGACTTCTAACCTTGAACTGAATACCATCTCAAGGAAAATGGAACACTAGAAAGTAAACCTAGTGGCTTCCTATGCTACACAAAATGCAGTGGGCCATCCTGAGCACAGTGCTAGCTTGTAGGATTGCTGGAGGTTAATTATTGCTATTATTACTGTTGTTAGTGTTGCGATTATTGACTATGTGTTATATATTCATGTATTTAGCATTCATTCATTTAACAAACATGGCACCTCTAATATTCTGGGCAGAGGATATAGCAAAGTCTCTCCTTTCCTGGGGTAGATGTCTTAATAACTGATCAAAGAATAAATACCTGTTCAGTTAAAAAAAAAAAAACATAATCTACAGGGAAGAAAGATAAGGAAATATGGAGATAAAAGTAACATGGGATATGGTGATATTTTGTTTGTGATATAACAAAGTTTGCCTGAAGATCAGAGTGCAGAGCTAAGCCACTAGTTAGCCATAAAGGCCAGGCAGTGGTGGCACATACCTTTAATCCCAGCACTGGGGAGGCAGAGGCAGAAGGAGCTCTGTTAGTTCAAGGCCACACTGGGCGACAGAGTTTGATCCAGTCTAAAAAGAGAAACAGAAGGCAGTGATGGCTTATACCTTTAATACTAGTACTTGGGAGTCACATGCCTTTAATCCCAGCACTAAGGAGGTGGAGACAGGAAGGCTGGGCAAAGAGAAGAATATAAGGTAGGAGACAGGAGCATCCCAGTCAATCTGAGAATGTCTAGGGACAGGTTCACCCCTTTGGTCTAAGGATTCAGTAAAAGTAAGAACTAGTGGCTGTCTGCTCTGCTTCTCTGATCTTTGAGCATTTACCCCTATGTCTGACTCTGGGTTTTATTAAGATCAATTAGAATTTTCTCTACAATGAAGAGATTTGGATGTGATCGAAATTGTAATCATTTTAAGTATTAGATTCTGACATTTAGCTGAGACTTGTAATTTTAGGGTACTACTTTTTTTTTATTTTATATAACCAAGTTCATTTAAATGAAAACAAAAATTTATAGACAATATTTGGGAATTTGGGCATTGTTCTTTCCAAACTACTTCCTGCTGGTAAGGGGCGCTGTCATGGGGAATTCGAAGAAGATTCAGTCTGTAAGGCTGCTTTGTCCAGCTGTTTTGAATGTACGATCTTAGGTTACTACTTTTAAGGCTCACCAATTTTCAATTCTAATTGGGAGAGTTATAAAGTCAAAGACCTATTAAGATACATAGTCGGTGATTTCAGTCATTGGGCCACTCTAGTACCATATTATCAGCATACCATAGAACTGGAATAACACAAATTCTTGGAAAACAATGGCAAATAGTTAAGACAGTCTTCCATGACCATGTGCATCTATGGATAGGGAATATCATTTCTCTTTAGGTGCAAGAAGACCTTAGGTATGAGTTTGAAGGGGATGATAAAAATCAGATTAGGATTTAGAAATGCACCTGACATGACTTACATTACATACAGGTACTTTTCAGATTACCCCAAAGTTGCATCTCAAAAACTCATCATGAACTGAAAGCACAGTAAGTTAGCAATGCATTTAATGTAACTGTCATACTTACCTTCCTGAAATATGCTCACAATATTTACATTAACCAGATGGGAAAGCCATCTAACACACAGCTCATTTTGTGGGAAAAAAAAAAGTGAGGCACTTCATCTAACTTGTTGAATTCGGTTGTGAAAGCTGTTGGGAGGGGATGATGGAATGGTTGCACAGATATGCTTGAGTGAAGAGTCTTATGACAAGCCACTGTAAGCAGAGCACTGTCTAGTCTGAGAGGATAGAGGAACATTAAATTTGTTCTGCTTATTTCAGCTTATTTCACCTGATTACAACTTCTTGCTGTTCCCTAGCTTAAAGAAAGCTGATCTTTCATTTACCATCAGTCAGGTAAGACTGACTGTACTTAAAGAGAATTGATTTTCTGCACTAGGCTTCTCAGTAGCTTTATTCAGTTATCCCATGAAAAGGAGGAGTTCTGAGGATAAAACATATGTAGTATTTCTCATTTCATTTGTAAATCCTACAATGCTAAGTGGGAAGTATATATTATAGTATTTCCTTCTGTATATCATATCATTGTTCCTAAAAGCAGAGCAAGTCTTAACTCATTAACAAATACTGGGAAAAATACTTGGTAGCTAACAACATTTGTCACCAAGAAAGGAGAGTCATACTATATACTTACCACGTGATCATAATGATGAGGACAGTTGATGTACTTTTAAATATACCTATGGCATATAGGTCACTATACATGCCATTACTTTTGCTACTGAAATGAATCTCTATAAAGTTAGAGTCAATGCCTATTCAGTATTAAATGCCTTGCATATAAAGAATTCCTAGAACAAAATAAGTACTCAGTAATGATGAAATCATGATGGATGAATAAATAAATTAATGGTTATTTTAATCGCATGGATGAATGTTTTTGGTTGGAATGGAACATGAAGGATTTAAAAAGTCCTAACTGGTTGAATGATATCTACTGATCTCTGTCTAGTGACCCAGATGTGGCCTTTGGACTTCTCATAAATCTTGTTGTCACCTGATATCCTTTAGTAACTGGGCTTGGTGGTGGGGGTTAGGGGCAAAAGGTCTGGACCAAACAATGAAGAAGTGGAAAAGAAATAACCTTGAGAGTTAATCAGTCTCAGTTTGAAAAGAGAAGTCTTCCAAATTGGAAGTTTCGTAACAACACAGTCTAGTAATATTAGGTCTTCTATTTTCTAGACTCAAGAGTTCTGCTTACCTCTTTTCTTATTTGTATCAGGACATCACTGAAGACAGAAGAGGTAACTACACTAAAGAAAGCCACTGAGATGCAGAAAAGAGAGTTCCAGTGAAGTTGCAAAGCAAGCCCTGACCTTCTGGATTCACCTATGGGAAACCAGAGTCCCTAGACAATACACAGAAGTTTTGAAAACCTTAGTTTTTTCTTTTGTAATATGAAGCTGGTTCCTAGTTTCTGAAGTTTTCCTAAGAACTAAATGAGGTATTAAATGCGGAGAATGAGTCTAGCAATGCAGACTAAGATGGTTTGAACTCATGATACCCTTGCTCAAATGCTGGGAGTGCAAATGTGGGCCACTGTGACTAGCTGTGCAACTTTGAGATCTTTTCTTATCCCTAGTAAATGTGTGATTAAAAAAGAAGGAGGAGGAGGAGGAACAAATCCTTATACTTTACAAGTCAGGAGAAAGAATATATACCTATCTCATTGTATATACTTAGCAGTTTTAGCTCACAAGACCAGAAGAAAATTTCACCTTTTCTGTAATGTAAATCAGCCTGTGGAGCAGTTGTATCAGTGGTTCTGAAAGCATCTATGTGTGTCATGGCACTGAAAGCGATGCTTGGTCTTCCCCTGTTGTCAGACAAGAAACATGTTTCCTCTACCAACTTGACCTCACTGAGAAACTACCCTTCTGGAATTTTATTCTTGGAAAGCCTTATGGATAAAACACATTGTACTCTAGTTTTATGTCAATTCCACACAAGCTAGAGTCATTAGAGAGGAAGGAGCCTCAATGAAGAAAATGCCTCCATGAGATTGTGCTATAGGTAAGCCTGTAAAGAATCCTCTTAATTGGTGATTGGTAGGAGAGGGCTCAGACCATGATGGATGGGCCATCCCTGGGCAGCTGCTCCTGGGTTTTATTAGAAAGCAGGATAAGCAATCCAGTAAGCAGCACTCCATGGTCTCTGCATCAGCTCCTGCCTCCAAGTTCCTCCCCCTGCTTGAGTTCCTGTCCTGACTTTCTTTCCTGATGAACTATGATGTGGAAATATAAGCAGAATAAACCCTCCCCAAGGTGCTTTTATCATGGTGTTTCATCATCATGGGCTTAGTAATCCCAATTAAGACACACACCTACTTATTTTTATAAGTATATTCTATTTTTCCACTTTACTAAAAAAAAAAAAAAAAAAGTGTTGATGATTCCTAGAAGTCTTCTTGGAATCTAGGGAAATCCCTTATGTATAATATATAATTGGCAAATAGGGGTAATTTGATTTCTCTTTTCCTATTTGTATCCTTTTAATTCCCATTCCTGCTGGGTAGGATGACTGATTGCTACTCTCTGTTGACAGCTTGCAGAGTACCTTCTAAGGGAGCCAGTCCTCAGGGAGGTGGCTTCTAGATCAGATTTTTCCAAGTTCCATTATAATTGCATGGTGTCTTCAGAAATAGGATCTTACCATCAAGTCTGGGTAGGAACCAAGGGCAGTGGTTTATATTGTTTGGGGAGTCTTTTGGACTTGTTTGATCAACAATGTAAAGAAAGGTTTACCATGCCTAGCGTAGGGATTTTTGTTAGTCTATGACTTCAGTTAATCATTTATATATGTATCTACATATATTATAGAATCTGTATTTTTAAATAAATATTAACATGCTTAAATGCTTCCCTATTCCTTTTTATATAATCTTTAGTATGTATCATCCCTCCTCCCTCCCACTCCCACTCCCTCCACTCCCTCTGTTTCCTTCCCTTCTTCCTCCCCAGATAAAGTCTTTCTTTCTGGTTTGTTTTTTTTTTTTGCATTTTCCCTTTCATGACATTGGAGTCCCACTATCCCCATCTTTATAACAATAGCATCTTCATTTAGAAGGTACCAGCATGTTGTTCACTGGATTCCCCCCAAAAGAGATCAAAGTAAATCTTGTACTTAAAGAAATTTAATATATTATTTTGTTGTATCCCAAAGCAAGATGTTTCTAATACAGTTTATTTTCTTTAAAGCTGGGATAGAGAAGTAGAGTTGGTCAACATATTTTTGTTTTTATATAACATTTAAGCTGGGAATTTTGTATTTTCTTGCCAAATCAATTAAGAACACATTTATTACTTTGTATTGTTTGAACTAACTTCTATAATGTTCAAATTTTCAATTAAAAACATAAAATTCTTTTAAGCTTAAAATCAAAAGCTATGTGGCCATCAATACTACTTCTATTCTGAGGCTTTGTTTTGTCATTCTGAAAATGAAGGAACTAATGTAGACCATGTCCAAGTCCTTTGTGTGAGTTAACATAACTAATCATGTCATGCTTGCTAATAGGAAGTGATGATGAACATTTCTGGTCTCCTTGTTTTTATGCTGTTATGATTTTTAGTAGGCTTAGTAAACATTGCTTTTCAACACAGTCACTCGGATTAGAACATTAGTAAAGACACAGTAGAACTCCTTCCTTGGTTAGTACCAATGTGCATCCAAAGCCAAATTCTAAAAATAACATGCTGTGTTGATAACAGACATGTTAGTCATTTCACAAACTACATCATTTAAATATTATTAAAAAGTTCTGAAACAGTTATCTAAAAATGGAAAACAAATGTATAAAGAATTTTAATGGGTTGCCCAAGGTAACAGAGCTAGCAACTCACAGATGTCACAGTAGCAATTTACTTTTATAAGGTATTGATTAGCAGAGAGACACTGAGTTGATGTAACTGAATGTAAGTTCTTTAATAGCCTGGAGGTTATAAATATTTTCACCTAAGACCCTTCAAAATCTCAGGCACTGTTATTAGATTCCTCCTTTTGTTCCTTCCATAAGAGACCCACACACTGGGAGCACAGAGCTTACCTGGTGACATGGATTCCATGGCATAATGCAGGGAGTTTCAACACTGAAATTAAAGGAATCAAACATAAAATGCAAATTTTGCATTTCTCTTAAAAAAAAAAAAAAAAGAAAGAAAAGAAAAATCAGAGACAGTGACCTTAGGTTCCTGCCTAGCAAGAAATGACCAGAGTCTTGAAGCTTATTGTCTCCATTGCAACTTCCATAAGTTATAAAAGGTGTTGTCATGGGCTGGTGGGTGCCAATAGTCTCACAAGCTGGTGAGAGGAGGCCAGGCTGGCTGGAAAGGAAACTCACGTGTAGCCATGGCTAATGTCCTTGTGCAGTGTGGTTCATGACTGTCTTAGCCAAGCAACTCTTCTGAGAGTGATGTACAGATTTTCTGGTTTGATGCAAGCCTTAAAAGTTCTCTCTAATACTGAGGCCCGAAGGCAGGCAATTAATTTATTGAATTCCATGAACGTTGAAATTCTGTACTTAGCCAGCTTTACTTCTTGCTTCACTCACTGACTTCCAAATGTCTTTTAATTTATACCCTTTAACTCTACTGAGCTATTAGAATAAGGGGAGAGGGTATCTTGATGGCTTTCAAAACTACTCAAGAAATAGAATGGAAAATGGGCAGGCTAAAGGTATGAATCATGGGAACAGTATGACCCTGACCATATCAAAATATCTGCTGGTAAACTTCAGTTCTTTCATTATAATTTAAACTTTTCATGGACCTCCTTAGACTCCAACTCTACTCATGATGCATATAAACTGCAGATTCAAGTTCCAAAAATTGATCTATTCTTTCCATAAATTTTCCCTCCAAATTCATAGCTTAGCCTCTGTCAATCTATTTCCTTCTCATAAACACTATGAGCAATTATCTGTTTGGTTCTCCTCATTTCTCATGTAGCATTGGCATATACTCTATGCAAAATCAGCCACATTGGATCATCATGAAGTGCTTTCTTCTGGGAGAATCAAGCCCACTCTGCACTTTAGCCTGTTGCCTCCTGAGCATTTTGTTCTCAAAAAAAAATTTATAGAAACTGAAACATCATCGTCTTATACTATAACCTTATTCAGAAATGGAGTCCTTTGAAATCTAATTACTAATATGTGGCCAGAGTACACTGGGGCCACAATCCAAAATGATTGGTGTTCTTCCAAAAAAGAGACATAGAGAAGACAGCAAGAAATGACACCAATAGAGACTTCTGCAAAATATACCAGAGATGTCAAAACACCTGAAGCTAGGAGGCAAACACAAACACAGAACAGAGTTTTTCTCAGTTCCTCTATGAGGAAGAAACTTCAAAGGGCTGCATTTTTGGAATCTTAGCTATTACAAATATGAAATAATACATTTCTTCTCTTTTAGGTCACTCTGATTGTGGTATTTGTTATAGCAACTACAGGAAACAAATGTGTTCATTGAACGCCTCGACTGTTAAACTAGTGTACTGATGTTGGCTTCTAGAGAATAAGGCCTAGTGCTGATGCCTTGGTTTTGGCCTAGTCTTTACAGAGTGGAAGAACTGAGTAATTGGAGACTGTTGCTGTTCTTTTCTATGTCTTAAATACAGGAATCTATCCCCCCCAACACACACTTTGTTGACTGTTACTTGGTTCACTGTGTCTACTCCATCCCACAGTAACATGTTGAGAGCAAAAGTTTTGAGCAATGAATGATACTTTGACCCTCTCCTTTGATTAGTCAATATTTTCACCAGATTAATAGAATGTTCACGTCATTAAGAAAGCAGATACAGCAGAAGTAAAATAACGTTTTGTTTCCATGGAATTTTTGCTTTTACATATCTGGACAGTATAGTTGAGGTTCAGCTTCTAAAACTAAGGAGAAAACAAACACAGAGTACATAGTTGTTACTGAACCACAAAGGTGGGGAAAAGGTTTCAGTGGGAAGAGAGTGATCACTTGGTGGAAAATCACACCCCCAGTTGGAACTTCAGTTGTTCAAGAGTGAAAAGTGGAAAAATGTCCTCTTCTTCTGTTATAGAGTGTTAAGCCTCCATTGTCCTGAAATATGGCAATGTCCAAAAGATAGACAGGTTGAGCCCCTCTAACCTGAAAATTTTAAGCCCTTACAAATCCAAATGTTTTTGAATATATATATATTATGTACCAAGAGGAAAATTCCCTCCCTGACCTTATGATGGTATATACTCAAAATGCAGATTAAGTAAACATGTATAAAATTAGCTTCTAGATATGCATATAAGGTCTATGTGGAACATAAATGTATTTCATGTTTAAATTTGGGTTTCATACCCAAAGAGTGTCATTATAAGTATGCAAATACTTCACAATCCAAAATAAAAATAAAATCCTAATATCTGAAGCATTTTCCAGTCCTAAGTATCTTGGAAAAGGACATATAACCTATAGGAAGCCATAGCCTAAGTATTCGTATTTGTTGCTTTGCAGAGTCTTGTTCATAAAGAATGTGACTTCCCTTGGTGACAGCTTTTATAAGCTTGACAAATGTTGTTGACATTGATTTCTCAGCCCACCACCAGAGATACAAACAGGTGGAAATTGAGCTACAGAGAGGCTTGAGATATGGCTGCCTCAAGAAGACCTGAACAAGTACAACACCAGACATGCTTATATGGAAGGGAGACATCTTATGGAGTCCAATCCCTAAAAGAAGAACTAAGGATGACTAAGGAATGCTGAGAGTAGGAGAAATAGCCTTACCCAAGGATGAGCCTAAATGGTTATTCAGTTCCAATTGGTCACTTGTGAAATCATGTGCATACAAATAACATTACATGGACTATTTAAAGTGCATTAACACATATTTCATATATATGCAGCAATAACAATTAAAGGAAAAGAAGCCATGAATTTGAGAGGGAGAAAGTTGGGGGAGGACATAGAAGTTGGAGATAGGAAAAGGAAGGAGGGCATATTATGGAATGATATTTTAAAACAAACTTCTTTTTAAAGTGACTAATGCTGGTAACACACACCTCTGACCCGAGCATTCTGGAGGCTAAAGCAATTGAATCTTTCTCTTTTCTCTTCTTTCTTTCCCTTTTCTTCTCTCAGGCTTTCTCCTGTCTATTTCATGCCTCCCTTTCTTCTTTCTCATATGCTCCATGGTCATATGTTTTATGGACAAATTCAATGATACAGGGCACAGAAAGGAAAAGATAAGAAACATGAATAATTTTAAATACTGTCAACAGATTAATATTTAGGAAGTTGAATGTTTCTCAATGCATTTGTTTTAGTGAATTGTGTGTGTGTGTGTGCGTGCATGTGTGTGTGTGTCTATTTCCAAACAGTCAATTTTGTAGGCAATGTGAGAACTTTTAAAAGACTTATTTCCACCTCTCTCATTCTCTCTCTCTCTCTCTCTCTCTCTCTCTCTCTCTCTCTCTCTCTCTGTGTGTGTGTGTGTGTGTGTCTGTCTGTCTGTCTGTCTGTCTGTGTGGGGGGGGCTATGTCAGATGAGTGCAGGTGCTTGAAGATGCCAGAGCAAGGTGTCAGATCTCTTGGAGCTGAAGTGACAGGCATCTGTAAGTCACTCCTAATGGCATGAGTCCTCGCAAGAGCAATATATGCCCTTAATCATGTAGTCATCTCAGCAGCCCCGAAATCTAAGAACTTCTAAATTACATTTTGTTTAGTTAGTATGGGGGAGGCTGGTACATGAGCCTGCCAGGGCACATGTGCAAAGGTCAGAGAACAATATGTGGGAGTTGGTACTTTCCTTACAACATGTGGGTCTCAGGAGATCAAAGCTCAGGTGGTCAGGCTTGGCAGCAAATGCTTTTACCTGCTCAATTAACAGAACCAAATACGAGAATTTTTACAAACTTTTATTAACTCTTAAAATATCTTAGAAATACAACTTCTTTCACATTAGAATATACTCATCAAATCAACAGTTTAATCTATGTCCATCTCATATATACTACTATTTTACAGGGGTCTGACATAGGAGATAAGCTGCACAGGAACCCGTGATCTAATAGACTTGATTTCCATGTTCTTCTTTCCTTTTTGTATCAGTAGGAAAAATTCATTTTCTACTCCTTTGGAGTGTAAATAGGTACCTAGAACTCAATAACTAAGCAGGCTTTAGCTTGCCAAGTTACCTATGGAGTAAAAAGTCCTGCGGCAATGGGATAGCAGCCACCTAAGCATTGTCAGACAAAGGTTTTAACAGAAGAGGGGCATTAAGCTTCAAGCATGGCTCCCAATTTGTCAAAAATAACAAAGCTGGAACTGAACTCTGATCAGCTGAAGTTTCTACAGCACAAAGAAGGCTTCTCTTTCTGAAAGCTGGAAGCATAGCCCCAAGGACCACACAGCTTGAATGAAGAAGGCAGGTTCTATCTGCCTTGTTCTGTCTGGCTTTTTACCAGAAGGAAGACTAGCATTAAGATTCAGTGCAGCTGTACAATTTGTACTCCCACCAGCAATGGAGGAGTGTTCCCTTTACTCCATATCCTCTCCAGCATAATCTGTCATCAGTATTTTTTATCTTAAGCCATTCTGACAGGTGTAAGATGGTATCTCAGAGTCATTTTTATTTGCATTCCCCCAATTATTAAGGATGTTGAACAAATCAGTTTCTGTCAGATATGGGGTTGGTAAGGATGTTTTCCCATTCTACAGGCTGCCATTTTGTTTTCTTGACCATGTCCTTTACTTTACAGAAGGTTCTTAGTTTCAAGAGGTTTCATTTATTGATTTTTGTTCTCAGTGTCTGTGCTACTGGTGTTATATGTAGGAAGTAGTCTCCAGTGTCCATGCATTCAAAGCTACTTCCCACTCTCCTATCAAGTTCAGTGTAAATAGATTTATGTTGAGGTCTTTGATCCATTTGAGTTTTATGCATGGGGATAGATATGGATCTACACAATGGCGTATTACTCAGCAGTAAAAGAACAATGACATCTTGAAATTTTCAGAAAAATCGATGAAACTAGATAAAAACCATTTTGAGTAAGGTAACTCAGACCCAGAAAGACAAACACAGTATGTACTCATGAATAAGTAGATATTAGACATAAAGCAAAGGATATTCAGGCTACAATCTACAACCACAGAGACACTAGGTGAAAAGGAGGAATATAAGAGGGACACACATGAAGATCCCAAGAAGGGGAAATAGTTCACATATTCTGGGTAAACTGGGAGTGGGGATAGAAGGGAGCAGATGGGGGATGGGAACATGAGCGTTCAAGATGGCCCAGTTGGGGGAGGGACAGAGAGGGAGATCAATGAAAAAGATATCTTGATAGAGTGAGCCATTATGAGGGTATGGAGAAATGTGGTGCTAGGGAAACTCCCAGGAATCCAAAGGATGACCCCAGCTAAAACTCTTAGTAATAGTGGAGAGGGTGACTGAACTAGCCTTCCACTATAATCAGATTAGTGACTACCCTAATTGTCATCAAAGAACCTACATCCTGTAACTGATTGAAGCAGATGCAGTGATCCACAACCAAGTACTGGGCTGAGCTCCTGGAGTTCAGTTGAAGAGAGGGAGAATGGATCAATTGAGCAACTGGTGGTGGTGGGGGCAAGATCATGATTTGGAAAACCACAGAGACAGCTGACCAGAGTGGGAGCTTATGAACTCTAGGCTGATAGCTGGGGAACCTGCACAGGACTGAACTAGGTCCTCTGAATATGGGTGACAGTTATGAGTCTTGATCTGTTGGGGGAACTCCTGGCAGTGGGATCCAGATCTATCCCAGATGCATGAAGTGGATTTTTGCAGTGCATTCCTATGGTAGGATATCTTTGTCCTGTCTCAACTTGGTATGCCAGACTTTGTTGACTCCCAAAGGGAGGCCTTACACTCTCTGAGGAGTGGATAGGGGCTGGGATGTGGAGAGGTAAGGGGGATGAGAGAAGGGGAGGAAGGGGAACTGGTATTGGCATATACAATTTTAAAAAATTTAATTAACAAAAAGATTCAGTGGAGCAGAGTCGTCAGGGGCTACCAAGTGAGTCAGGGAGCTCACTGGAGTCAGTCTCTAGAGATTGCCCAGAGGTTGTAGCCTCCAATAGCCTGCAGATAGGAATTCACTGAGCAGCTGCTTTCAGCTTTCAAAACCTATTGATGATGAGCATGGCAATATGTTTAAGTTAATTTTATCCCATTTAAAGTTGTTAATTTTGAGATGACAATAAAGTACCTTCGATTTGTATTCTTAAGTTTTTCATCATTTTTAAGGGCAGCATACAAAAGGGCAGGTTTTGATGTGGCATATTTATACAATTGTGTCATTACTATTTATTTTCATTTATTTTCCCTCATCTACTATCCTTTCCTCTGCCCTATTCTCCCTGTGGCTGATCCCCTTTATTCCTCTAGATAATTCCCCTTTCTGTTTACTTATCACGTACATTCTGTTACCGTCTCCATATCCCCATAGGATATTTTCTTCCTCTCTCATAAGACCCTTTCTATTCTTATGATGTACATATGTAAGCATATATACACATACATAATTTTAAAACTATGTTCTACATATGATAAAAATATAGTGCTTGTCTGAGTCTGGTTTATTTAACTCAACACTGATGAGTTCCAGTTCCAAATACTATTCTAATAAAGCCATAATTTCCTTTTTCTTAATGGCTATGTGGAATCCTATTGTGTATACGCACCACATATTCTTCATTCATTCATTGGTTGGACACTTGGATTTACTCCCTTTCCTGACTATTGTGAATAGTGTAGTAATAAGAATGCATGTTCTAGTATCTCTGTCATATACTAACTTGGAGTCTTTCAAGCATATATCCAAGAATGCTGTAGCTTAGTCATATAATAGTTCTATTTTTGTTTATCTGAGAGAACTCCATACCAAATTTCACAGTGACTATAACAGTTCACACCCCAATCATCAATATACAGGGTATATACATTCTCATCTACATTTGTTGTCATTTGTCCACTTAATAACAGCCATTTTGACTGGGGTGAGATAGGATAAAAGAGCAGTTTTAAACTACAGTCTCCAGATGGATGAGATTGTTGAAAAATCTATCGTCTCTTAGTATGTCCTAGCAATATGGTATTCCATCCTCTGATTTCTTCACAAAGAATACACATCAGAAACTATTACTTCTACCATGATCTGCCTGGCAGATGTATTTCTTTTTGTGTCAAATTCACATAACTATACCCAGAATTATTATATAATACTGTATCTATCTGTAGTTCTTCTTCCAGGTTTTATACTGATTAAGACACACTGCTCATGGTTGTTAACCTCTTATTTCACAGGCAGTAATGTATATTTTTGTGATATGTATATATATATATATATATATATATATATATTTATATATATATATATATACACATCATGGATGTTGGAGTAGGCTGAACTTATGTCTGAACCTCAGACTTACTTTTAAAACTGTAGGTATTGGGAAAGCCATTTTTATAATTCCAACTCTAAGTTTCTTCACCATCAGATATATGTGTTTATACTTACCACAATTTTGTAAGGATTAAATTAATTAATACCCCAACACCCATTCTCATCTTTAGATATGCCATTTAAATTAAAACATTTTCTATTTAAGTCTATTGCTGATGTTTTCCTCTGTGGGGTTTTTTTTTTTTTGTTGTTGTTGTTGTTTTGTTTAGTTCATTGAACTTTTCATTTACAACATTTTCTGTTTTTAAAAAATTCTAAATTTCATTATAGAGGAGGACATGGAGATGTTATGTAGAATATCCAGAGGAAATGAATAAATTCCTAGACATATATTATCTTCCAATATTAAACCATGAGGGTGTAAGTAGTTTAACCAGATCCATAACAATCAATAAAGTTGAAATGTCATATGGAAAAGTTTCTCAGCAGCAGGAAAGAGGACTTCAGGAAAAATTAGGAAGCCTACCCCCACAGTGAGCAAAAGGGAGAGGAGTAGAGAAAGAGAATGAATGAGAACAAACATAATATATGAAATGTCATGATGAAACCAGTAAGCTAAGCTGAAATACTAACAATAATACATAAAAAGTTTCCCAACAAGGAAAAACCCACAACTGATGGAGTCGGTACTGAATTCTTTCAGATCTATAAAGAGCTGACATCCCATGCTCCCCTCAAACCATAGGAGCAGTGCCAAACTCTTTCTATGAAGTGTGTCTATCAACAAAATACACAACTGGAAAATCCTAATTGCCCTTCCTTTGGGCGCCTTTATGCTATAATAACATTCTTTGGTGATCTCAGATAAAACCATTTCCAAGCATTCCTTCACCCAATCCTGTTTAGCTCCGTGGGTGCATGGGCACACCAGTTACTTTTCTGTTTGATAAAATGCCATGGCCAAAGGCAACTTATAGATGAAAGTGTTTTATTTTCATATATATAGAGGAATGAGTTCATCATGGTGAGGAGGCATGGCAGCAGGAACAGGAAGCGGAGAGCTCATGCTTTCAATATAAAGAGAAAGAAGAAAGAACGAACTGGAGGTAGAGTGATGCTGTAAACCCTCCAAGCCTGTCCACATTGACATTCTTCCTCCAGCAAGTTTCTACATCCTAAAAGTATCATAACCTCTCCAAATAGCCCCACAAACTGGAAAGCAAATGTGCAAAATGATAAGCTTATAGGAGATATTGGCACTACTGTCATACATGATTGCCATATTTTCAGTTTTTGAATACAAACTTCATTCTTGTGTTCCTTTTTCTCTAGCCATCACTCAGCGACATCTACAAAGTCTTTCTTCCCTGGAAATGACTTCCAGTTTTTGACCCTTGGAACATGAAAAAGGACTGGACAGGCATTTGCCTAAACAAGTCCAATCTGTTTCCTGAATACTTCTCAAGTCACAACCCAGACTGTCCTACTGGGAGAGTCATGATGTCTTAACAATGCATGAGGAGTTATGGAGAGTTAAAGGCCATCTAAGGCCCTTTAGAGCAACATTGTCATATAGATGTGTGTTGATTAGAATGAGAATGGCTCTCGTAGGCTTGTATGTTTGAATGCCTGGACCTGGTTGATAGCAGTGTTTGGGCAGGCTCAAGACGTGTTGAAAGATGTATGGACTGGGAGTAGATTTTGGGGTTTCAGAGGACTCTCGTCATTCCCATCATGCCTCTCTGCCTCCCTGATTATGGTTTGAGATATGAGTTATTTCTGCTGCCATGCTCTCATTCCACCATCATGGACTCTAACCCTCTAGAATTGTAAGCCAAATTAAATACTTATTTATAGATTTCTTTGGGCATGCTGTTTCATCACAGCAATAGAACAGTGACTAGTACAACATGCAATGAAAAGCTGAATTAATTTAATCATGAATTTCAACTATTTAGTTGTCACACTTTATCACATAAAAGAAGCCAATAGAATATTTTGAAATATATTTTATTCTGTTCAGTGTGCTTAAATATGAATTATATCAATGACTGCATCATTTCTGAATGAATGTAATATGGAATTATTAAGGAAATAATATTTAAATCCTTCTTTTTGTACTATGTCTTTAGAAATTGGCATTTTCTCTTTTAAGCACAGCAACTCATTCTTAACTCATTTTAAAGGTGAACAGTTCCATGTAGCTAGGGAATTCTCTTCAGAACAGCCTGACTCCACAGCTACAGATCCCAACATGCTTTGTGCTCCAGGTTAACCAGCTTTGGATACAACTTTTTTGTGCAATAAGTAATTGAGTGATACATATGCCTTTGTGAATTTATCAATGATATTACTCAATAAAAAGGAGGCATAGATACCTCTACTGCCTTCTGCCCTCAACTCCAGTTTATTTACTAGTCTCTCTGAGAACATTTGTAAATAGGAAAGGGTTTTGTCAACAGAGCAGTGTTTCCCCCAAGCTTATTAGTGTTATTTCAGCCAGCTTTCCTTTGAAGTATACACACTATCTCAGCCAGTATGTACTTGAAGAATGAAAATGTACTTGAAAAGCAAAAAGCTTTCGATAAACATAATGATGGACTCCTTCCAGGGGTTTTATCCCCAGGCACCCCGGAGACCTCTAAATAGGGAAACAGATCTTTATGGGAGCCAGGCTTGCTCTAGTGGCTATTGCCAGAGTAATTTATGGCTAAGATTTGGTGAATTTCTAGCTAAGGTAATTCATTCCCAGAACCTGTCAAGGATGTCTACATTGCCTGTCAGTGATTATTGGTCCTGGCTCAGGAAGCCTCTCCAACAAACCCAGCTAACAGGGTGATGACCTAGGATTCAGGAGATATTTTGCAATTGGCAAGTTGCTGTGGGATGAAGAAAAATGCAGATAAGAGATATTTCTGTATGGCTTATAATGGGTTTTTTAAATTTTATTATTATGTTTTACTTCCCTCTGAAGTAACACACAAACTATTGGATAAATTCAGAAATAAGAGGCTAGAATTGTCATGTAAACCAAATCAGTAACAAGATCTTTAAGGGTGGTAAAGGAACAAACTAGGAAAATAAACAGGCAGGTTTTTTCTGAACTGTTTAGAGAATTACATCTGTTTGGCCTACCCTTCTTTGTACTGTGAATGAGTGATAAATCTTATTATTTTTTAGCCAAGATATTTTTTTTTATCTTTCACAAAGTCCAGGTACAGGACTCAAAGGTTATCCAGTTCAATCATAAACTATTCAAAGTCTTTATGTGACTCATGATGCTGTAATTTGAGTGGATGGATGTTAGTGAGTATCAAATGTTATTAGGCCTAAAAAAATTCAAGCTCAAAAAAACAAAACAAAACGAAAAAAACCTTAAGCTAGCTTCAAGGAATAATACTGACTCTTTTTTCTTTTCTTCTTGGCCAACTTCAGCCTAAGAAGTGGGCCCAACCAATGTAATATAAAAATAACACTTCACTGGATAAGAAGGATTTTCTATGATTTGGATTGGTAGGTAAAGCCAGCCACTGAAACTCTGGCTGAGAATCTCAGTGCTCTGGGCAATTCCTTGACTAGGCTGATATGTGTAGTAGGGATAACTGATGTGACAAATATCACAAGCTCTGACTTTTCTTAAGAGCTAAAATAGAGGAACTGCTCAGGGCCATATCTTTGCCCAGGAGCTATGATAAATACTTTTAACACCTATAATTCTCCAGACATCATTGGGGTTACTCTTTCCTCTTTCTAGGCTTATTGCAAATGTGCAATATGATTGTATTTCCACAGAAGGTCATGACATGTCTATGATATTATGGGAAGATTAAAAGACGGACATCAGTTTGAAAAGTGAGCCATTGACAGGCTCATGCTCATGTATTCCAAAAGATAGGAAGAGGATTTTTATTGAAATGGTCTCTCTCTTCCCAGTTTGCCACACTGACAGAAACTTCCCCAAGATTTCATCATGCCTGTTTCACAAACCTCCCTAACAGCTCTCCAGTGCCTGCAGCATAATGTATAAACACCTTTGCTGGGGGATTATAGGCTGTCACCATCTGACCTCAATCCATCAGTTCAACCTCTTATCAGGTTACATCCCTCCATGTACTTCTAGGATGTTTTAACCCTGTAAACATCTCATCAGTCTTTGAATTCTGCATGCATTCTCTGTTCTTCCCCAATCCTTAATCTGTGGTTTTGATGTCAATTGCCCTTCCTAGTCTTTGTTGTTCTGTTGAAATATTACTCTTAATATACTGTTTAGTCCTTAATTCGTAATTCTGATTTTGATTGAATTTCATTATATAAATATAGAAAACCATATCTGTAGCTTCATTTATAAATTTCTTGATAAGGACTACACCTTACTAATTTTTGCTTTTCTCGTGCTCTCTATTCTTCAGTCTCAATCACTGTGTGTATTCAGCTTAATCCTCATTGGGTAAAGAAATGGGTGCTAATTTAAGTCATGTATGTTACCTGTGTCTCCACCTTGCATTTTTAGAGTAATTCATAAATGGCCCACATCTTAAGTACTAGGAGATTATTTGGAAGAAGGTCCTTGTGAGAGAAATAACACTGAATCCAGAGTCATATGTATATTTGAGTGTTGGTGGATAAGGCAATGAATGAATCTAGTGGTTTGAACAACTACAGACTGTCTCTCAGTTATTCATTTCCTCTCTTTTGATTATAAGCACTCAAGTTTTAGCTGAGTTTATGACTACCCAGTTGAAGAGTACATTATCTTGTAATCCTAGAAATTAGATATCAAAGTTTGGGTCTCTTCTTCCTCCTCCCCTTTGCCTTCTCCACCTCTCCTCTTTCTTTTGTTCCTCCTTCTATTAGTAAGAAACCAAAGTGATTCTTTTAAGTGTCATATCCTATCAACACACCCCCACTATTGCTTATCAAACCCTCCCAATGAAACTCATCTAACATCGTCTTAGCAATGTGCTACAATATCTTGTGATCTTGTGATCCCCTTATCTCTGACTTCTTTAATTAGTTTCCACACACCTGTTATGATTTCTTACTGTCCATCACACACCTAACACAATTATCTAGGACCCTTTACATTGCTCATTCCTTCCACATGCATAATCTTCCTCCAGATAGCCGTGGTTAATCCCCATATTCTTACACTGAGTTGAGTGTTAAATATTTACTTAAATGTTTTAAGCAGAGAAAAGCATTTTCTGATATACCCTTCCATTGTTTTTATTACTGAGACCACCTGTTAAAATGTAGACAGGAATTTATATTAACATTTTTTCCATATAACTGTATCTTCTGTATTGACTACTCAATACACAAATAGAGTAAATAGTTTCTTCAATGTTTAATTATATGTATATATGTGTCTTGCATGTAGACATACATGAGAACAACTATGGAGGTCAGAAGAAAGCATTGGATTCCCAGAACTGGAATTATAGGAGATTGTGAGCTAACCAATGCGAGTGCTGGGAACTGAACTTCTGTTCTCTGAAGGAGGCGACTAGCAATCTTAACCACTGAGCCATTTCTCCAGCCTCTTTATTAACCATTTATTAAAAAAAAAAAAAAAAAAAAACCTGAAATCCTAGCATCATGAAGCTGCTACAACAGACCTTGGATGAGTTTATGAAACATTCCTAACACAGAGGTTGACTCTAGAAAATGCAAATCAGTCTCATTACTCTTTTGATAGGGATCCTCTGATAGCTGTCTACCACAAAGGAAACAACTTCCAATTTCCTTAGTAAGCTAGGAAAACTGCATTTACCTGCACCTCTGACTTCCTCTTCCATTCTGTTCTTTGCCATGTTTATTTCCTCATTAGAGCCTTTGTCCTTCCTGATTTTGTTTCAGAAACATTTCCCACCAGCTATGCCCTGCCCCAGAGCTTCACAGGACAACTGCCTTTTCATCAGACTCAAGTTCACAACCCATGACCTCAGTGAGGTCATCTCCAGATACCTGGACCTCTGTCTTGTCCCTAGGACCACCATCCCTTCATCTCACCTTGTGCCACTTAACATCACTATGCATCTATTTCTTCACCTCTCAGTACAATTTATCTCAACTGGGAAGTCAAGTTTTAGATTGAAACCAGTCATTCCCATTTTTAACTCCTTACTCACTTCTGAACTTTTTCTGAGCAAAGATTGTTCAGGGCTCAAAAGAAAAAAAAATGTGTCATGCTCATTTGATGTCACTATCAATGCTGAGTGTTGAGAGCCCAGAGCCCATGTCCCATTAATGAAGGAAATAGTTTTAAGTAAGAGGAGTTTTGCACTTCCCTGGAAAGGCATGGGTCATATTGTAAAACACAAGATCCATTTTCTTTTAAGGTATGTGACCATTGACTGTTTGTGAAGCAGCAATTGTAAGTCACTGGCAGTTATGAACTGTATACAATGTAGTGTTTAATGAACATCTATTGCTAGGCTAATCATATAGTGAATTCTATATAAAAACAAACCTGCCTCCTATTTTTATTTTATTTCCTTTCTATTATATTCAGTATACTACCAAGGCACAAGCACCTCATCAATTTCAATAACAGTACTCACATTATATTTCTTAGTTACTATCGTCTCAAAGACACTTTCAACTGTCATTAAAACTGTTTGAAATTAGTGTTTTTTCCATGACACCAAATCGCATTTTGGAAAATTCTTCTGTATAAGCCTTCTCTTCAGAAAATACCCATTCTGTTTTTCCTAGTAGTTAAAACTGTTAACCCCCAAGACCAAAATACCCTTTGCTTTATTTTCAATGAGTTAGCTCATTTCCTGTTTCCTCTACTGACCAATCTGCCACCAAACAATCACAAGCCAGTCTTAAAATAATCACAGGAGTAAACAACTGATTTGAATTAGTAAGGGTATCTATAATTGTGTTTCAACTAGGTTGAAAAGGGTCTGTTTCGACCTTTGGTCTCCAGTGTTGTGATTTGGTGAAACCCCATGAAGAAAAGGAAAAGGAGAAGATGAAACTGCCATGAATCCTTGAAAGATGTATTTAAGGTGAGAACAAAAGGTTCTGTCTTGCTTTCTTCTGTTCCCCATTGTGCCTGGCACACCCAGGAACACAATGGGCATGAATGAGAATGTCAGAATCAAGTGGATGCCAGGAGAGGAGCAAATGTTTTCTCTGTGAGACTCTTTATTTTGACAGTCCCTCATTATCTGTGTTGTTTTCCTCCCACTGTGAAACCTTTCTGTATTCCACTATACTTAGTGTAGAGAGGCCAGACCTGGAGGATACCTAAAAATGCTGAATGGAGAGAAGGTCTAACATGTCTGCATAAGACATGTGTCTAAATTTTAATATTTTGAAGGGGGAAGAGATTGAGAGAGGGTGACAAGGAAGGGAAAAGCATACATTTGTGTATATATGCTTAATATAGTGTTTAAGTGGGTCACTAGATCACATTTCATATTGTGGAACACTAAGACATATGTTTGCTATTCACATTCACAACTCATGCTGTTGAAGTTTCATTAAGAAATCTCTGAGACAACAGCTGACCTGAACAAGGAGGAGCTAATGGGCTCTCAAACTGATAGCTGGGAATCCAGCATTGGACCAACCCCTTGAACTCAGACCCCTTAAACATGGGTCTCAGTTAGAAGGCCTGGGCAGTCTAAGGGACCTCTGACAGTGAAACCAGGATGTATCTCTGGTGCACAAAAGGACTTTGGGAGCACATTCCCCATGGAGGGATACTCCCTTAGCCTAGAGGCAGGAGGGAGGACCTAGTCCCTACTCCAAATGACTTGATAGATTTAGATGACCTCTCCAGGAAGGCATCACCCTACATGTGGAGTTGGGGGTAGTGGGATGGGAGGGTGATTGGGGGGCATGGGAGGGTAGAAGAGAGGGAGGGAGGGACAGAGAGGGAACTGAGATCAATATGTAAAATAAGATAAATAAATAAATAAATAAAAGAAATCTCTGAGTCATAGTAAAATCTGGTCTCTTCACAATGATTTTGATAACTTCAGTTGTGTTTTCCATTCCTACTACTTTTAGATATTCATAAATCTTCCCCCCTTCTTCATTTCCCCCTCCTGTGTGTGAAATGTGATACATTTCAGCATTCTTAGCTTTTTTTTTTTTTCTTTTTTTCTGGAATCCAGACTTTTAAGTTCCTCCACATCTGCTATGAAACAAAATATTGATTAATGTGACTTGTAAGCCTAACTATTTAAGTAGAGTTGGTGACCAATTCCTATTTATAAAATTTTTGAGAGTTTTTTTTAATCATTTTTTTTCTAAGCTCTCTCTTCATTTTTTTTTTTTTTTTTTTTTTTTTTCTTATGAAAAGATTAAAGAAAAAATTATGCCGGCAATAACATTCTCAACCACATCTGCAGCTTGCATCCCAAGGCCTTTGACTAAAATCAACTCAGACTCACTTTGAGATAAAAATGTTTAACTTGGTTATTTTTGTCACTTAAAAATTATGGTGTGATATAAAAATGTAGAAAACCAAGTAATGTCCAGAAGGGAGTTCCCAGTTATGTAGACCCATAACTACAACAAAAAATAACTAGCAATAAATCATGGATAATACTTGGTTGTTCCACAGGAAGAAAATAACCCTTTAAAAAGTAACTGTCAAGGGGCTGATATTCTGCCTTAGTGTAGTAACAACAATGGTTTGGGTGAAGACTAAGAGGGTAACACTGAGGGCATAATCTTTCATTTCCTCACTCAGAGCAAGACAGGAGCTTCCAAGTGCTGCTATTTTCACAGATCACAATAAAACTGAAAACTTTGCTGTAGCTGTGCACTGTGGTGACCTGAACACACACAGAAATGGCAGACTCTTCTTCAAAGCAACCACCTCACAGATGGCACACTTAATCCAAAAATACTGCTGTGTTCAAAACTGTAGAACTATCTTCAAAGGCTACATTCTACTATTTGGGGTGTCTTGGATATCTGCAAGTAATATTTTGGTGATGTATTTGTCATTTGTAAATATTAAAAATCTTTAGTATCGAATCTCAAATGAAAATGCAACTTAGGGAAATGTCATTTTGTTGATTTAAGAAAGAAAGAAATAAGAGGTATTTTGAATAAATTTTTCAGGAGTGACTCCAGTGGCTGTGGAAACTTTTCCTTAGGTGACATTGAACTTGAGGGGGGAAAGAGACTTCAGTAGTCTATGTGTATGGCCTCTAACTAACACAATTTTGAGGGGAACAATATTAATTTGGACATTTCCTTAATTTTATCAGTATTTTATTAAAAAACTACTTTGATTGTTTGTAGAGGTGTCTCTGTCTCCCCACAGATAAAATGAGAAAAATATGCCTGAAGGGAGTTTATTTCAAAATTTGTAATTTTTCTTGAATTTGTTGATTGACTTTTTTTGCTTTATTCTTTCTTTTTATAAATTTAATTTAATTTAAAAACAATCCCATTTTACATATCAATCCCAGTTCCCTCTCCCTCCCATCTTCCCTTGTCCACCCACCGACTCACCATCTCATCCTCCATCTACTCCCCAAGAAGGGTGAGGCCTTCCATGAGGGATCATCAAAATCTGTCAAATCATTTTGGGCAGGGCCTAGGCCCTCCCCCATATATCTAGGCTAAGAGAGTATCTCTCCATGGGGAATGGGCTCCCGAAATCCATTTGTTTGCTTTTTCGAGACAGGGTTTCTCTGTATTGCTTTGGAGCCTGTCCTGGCACTCACTTTGTAGACCAGACTGGCTTTGAACTCACAGAGATCCACCTGCCTCTGCCTCCCAAGTGCTGGAATTAAAGACATGTGCCATTTACATTTTCAAACATGTGTAACGTACATTCTGCTTACCACCACCACTTATCTCTCTTGTGCCTTTCCCTCCCCTATTACCCATACTCCTTCCTATAGCTCCATTTCCCTGAGTCCATCTCTTTGTTTGCTTTTGTGATCCACTGAGTTTAATAAGAACCATTTGTGTGACCATAAGTGTGGAAATATCCACTGGAGTCTGATGGACTCACTAATGGTTTCACAACTGCAGACAGTTTACCTACAGTTGCCAACAGTTTACCAAGAAGGGCTATGCCCTTGTAAAGCATACTCTGATCTGTGATTGACAGTGGAAAGGCTAATCTACTATATGTTCATTGAAGACAACAACAGGGGCTATAAGATGATGACTGCATTATCTGTGTCATGCTCAGGACACAGCATTTCATCGTCTTTTTCTCTACCATTCATCTCTTACATTCTTTCTGTCTTCTCTTCCACAATAATCTCCTGGCTTTACATGGGTGGCATAAATGTCTTCTTTAGAGCTGAACTCTCAGTAGTCACAAATTCTCAGCACCTAGAGCAGCAGTGTGTCTCTGTAAAGAGAAGCTTCACTGATTGAGGCTGGGAGTAGCAATTTTTTATGGGCATAAACACAAGTAATAATAATTGGCACTTTGACAATTTTAATAAACAAGAGTAGTAAATTAATCCCAAGAACCTCCTAAAACATGGGTTTTTTTTTTTTGTGTGTGTGTTTTGTATTTTGTTTTCCAGATTTACAGTACTAGGTATAAATTCCCTCTTGCATAAAAGACTGTAAATCGAGGCAGACAATGTTTGGTTACCTTCATAACAATTTTACCAGTATTGTGACAGTGGGCACATCTTGCCTGGCAGATTGGTGTTGTAGTTCTTGGAGGTCACAGCGGGGTAAGACTGTCAATCCCTTTAGATTTCACAAGGAGTTTATTTCTGGTAATGTACAAACTGAATGCATAATGGTGTATAAACTAACGGTTCTAGAAGTTTCTCATTAAAATCAGACAGATAATTTTCTTGGAAAACCCATTGTCCTCTGGCAAAATACCGATCACCCCAATATCAATGTGATTTTATCAACACTAAATGTGTTCTAATGTTCAATATCCCCATTTTAAAGAAGGGAGAATTGTATTTTCATACCTTATTATTAATCATATATAACAATTATATATAGTATTTCCAGCTACACTCAGAAGACACCAAGTCAGAAACACCAAGCACAATCCAGCCTTTGCAAAAAGCACTATTGTTTCAACTAACTGAGTATCTTCCCCATTTTTTGGTTTGATTCTTTTAAAAACAGAATCAGTGTGTGCTGGTGACATTGAGGGGGTTGGATGGAGTACATGTGTTTCTCTGTCTTATATTGGTCTGTTATTGTGACAAAGGATAAGAAGCAGTATTGAATGACCCCTTTTAGTTCTAAACAGATCTCCATAATGAAATAGAGGCCAGGCTTCTTAGTCTGGTGGTATTTTGATTTACAAAGGTCCATTTAAGAATGGACAACATTGTCTTAGGTGAAGCCACAGAAACTAAGAGAGAAAAAGAGCAGGACACAGAGAATAGGGCAAGAGATCCCATTGTCACCTGGGGAGGAATATGGGCTACGGTAAGATTCTGTGTGCTGAACCCCACAGACCTGAAATGTATTCTTTGAGCCCATACTTTCCCAGACATTCAAACAATAATTCCACCCTGATCTGTTTAATATCCTAAAGGAATTGTAAGTTTTCATAATGGCTTGTTTTCCTCTTGGGGTTCTCGAAGATCCTCTGTTTTTGTAGAATCTAGAGCAAGAGTCTGAGGGTTAAATTTACCTAACTTCCACGACTACCTTATGCATTTCTTTATAATTAAAGTCAGTTTGACAAAGAATGGAATTGTGTTTTTTTTTCCCTCCTCCATTTTGTTCCTTTGCACTTTTTTACACCGTGGAGTGACACTTGAAAGGCATTTCCCATGACCAATACACATCTGTCTGTGAACAAAAAGGCATCCTCCAGGCTTCGATAAATAATCTGGAATCGAGGTTGTCACAGGCTAGAACAGTTTTAAACAGGAATAAGCAATAATGGAAGGACTTTGAAAAAAAAAACTCTTGTTTTTCAAAAATTTCTTGTCTTTATTAAGTTATTTTCTTTCTTTAAAGCCACACAGTCATATGTTTCCCAGGTGGAACTTATTTGGGTAATACAGCACAGGTGTACCTTTGTTGTACTCAACAGATGAATTCCTGAAAAGCTGCCTTTGATAGAATTTTTTATGAATTGAATCACATTTTCCTGTAGACTTGTATTATAGTAACAGAAGCCATTATCCACATTTGACTGATTTTCAATTGGCAGAGTCCTCTCAGCACTTGGAGCTTCAAGTTTCTCAGCCAAATCTCTATGTCAAGCAGTTAATGATCTGGAAATAATAAGCACTTATGTGAGCTAGGGGGAGCACTATATTTAAAAGGGAATTTGATTGTATTCCTCTGGAAGTAAAGAATCTTTATTGCATTGTGTAGATTTTCACTCCCTGGAATCCCGTGTCTGTCACAAGCCATTCGGAGGATGTGGTTCAAACTTCTCTTTTGTGCAGATGGGGAACAGGCCTTGAGCATTAATTCATGTAACAACAGAATATGGGAGAGGTATTTTTTGAGAGGCTGATAAGCTTGAATCCAGATGTCTCCCTCCTTCTGTACTTTTTGACTTTGGCCAAGCTATCAAAACTTTGCAGAGCCCAGATTCCCTCTTCTGTAAGAGATGGGCAAACTGAACCTACCTTTCAGGGGTGTTAGACTAACTAAATGAAGTATATAAAACAATGATACAATGCCTAGAAATATAATAAGGATTAAATGAATATCTCCCTACTCAATTTTCTCTTTAAATATATTGTTTGAAACTTCTTTGCATCTAAACATATGTTTTGTCTGAAACAAGAATGCACTGTCAAAAGGGTGCATCCTTTTTTTTTCTTTCTTTTTGTTTTTGTTTTTCAAGACAGGTTTTCCTCTTAGCTTTGCAGCCTATCCTGGCACTTGCTCTGTAGACCAGGCTGGCCTCAAAACTCACAGATGGGTCCACCTGCCTCTGCCTCCCAAGTGCTGGAATTAAAGGTATGTTGCCACCACCGCCTGACAAGATTCATTCTTTCTAAAATGTTTCATAGTCATCCATTTTTAAACATTTGTTGTTGTTTGTATTTTTGCGAAGCAGGGGTTTCATTACGTAGCCCGTTAGGCCTGGGATTTACTATGTTGACCAGGGTTGCCTGAAATTACAGAGATCTGCTGGGTTCTGTTTCCACCAGGCACTGGATTAAAGGTGTGGGCCTTCACTCTTGGCTTAAATTTTTTAATTTTAGTTATTTTCTCTTGTGAATTTTAAACATGGGTACTATTATTTGCATCATTTTTATCTCTCCCACTTCAATCTCTTCCCATGCCACATACTCCCTCTCAAATTCGTGACCTCTTCTTTAATACATATTGTCATACATACATACATAATACATGTCAATTTAATGTTGCTGGTATGTGTTTATGGTTGACACCTTTAGAATGGATAACTATGGAGGGGAGGCACTAGTCCCAGGAAAAGACTGATTCTCTTTCTCTCAATAGTCATTAATTGCCTATAGCTCTTCCCCTAAGGATGGGACATTGTGAGATCTCCATGTTGGCACAGCAACTGTTGTTGTCCATGTGTTAATTAATCCTCTTTAAGCAATCATATTGTTGAAATTTCCCTGAGAATCAGCTTCCCTGTCACATATAGAACTTACTATCTTTTAGGCCAGAGCACAACTTGTAGCAATATTTTAATGTGAAAATTCAAGTAGTTTTTCATCAATTCACTATCACTACAGAAAATTTCCTTGTGAGTGAATGGAGCCCAAATCTCAAGGCAATTAGCATCTATTTCTCATTCATACATCTGAGGGCCTGCTGGTGACTCTGCTGCTGCCAACTGGGCTTGGCTCCAAAAAAATTCTATTCTGGTCTTTTTCTACAGGTCAGGCTTGATTCCCTGGCTCCAACTCAGGTCTGTTCTACATGTTTCTCATTCCTTTAGGACCACCAGGGTACCTGGGGCATATTTTTACCTATGCAGATGTTAGGAGATTCCCCCGGTGATCAAATAAAGATTCCCATGTCTCTTGAGGATTACGTATGCACCTGGCGTCATGTCATTTAGCCCAAATACTCTTCTCAAAAGCATATCACATGGCCAGCTCTGTCAAAAGTGGAGTGTAAAAGTAGCTCCATTACTGAGAGGAAGTACTAATCATATGGACAAGAGTATGATTTCCCCTCAGGCATGGGAACAGTAATGCAACCATCCACAGCTGTAGCAAGGGCATACCTACTTTAAAGCAGAACACGTTTCCTCTGTCATACCAGCAAGACTATAAACCGAAGGCAACAAAAATAACTGTTTCTAACTGTATTTTTAGCTCCTGGTTTGGAGATTGGCAGATAAGATATAGAAATTAATGTTATGTAATTGTTTGGTTAATATTAAGAAGATTAATTATATTAATATTTCTGACTCGGAAGAGTCTAGAAAGCAGACACTAAAAATACTCAACCCAATGTGTTTTGTGCATGAGTGGTTTTGAAATTGCTGCTTTCTTCCAGGAACTCAACATTCATTCGCCCAAATGTGAAGCTGACAGCCAATGTTCAGAACAGGCTAGAGGCTATGGTTTTAGCCCCTATCAGCCAGCAGCCCCTTTTATGCCAATGTAAATCTTTACTTAATTGGACTGGCCTGACCCACTCAGAGTGGCTAGCCTATCAGTAGCAGTGAAATATAGAATGCACCCAGCTTGCAAATGTCAGCAGTGCAGGTGCTGAGTTGCTTTGAAATTTAGATACGGTTTCCAGACCAAATGCCCCCTTATTATTTGTTGTATTAACAAATGGAGATGGTAAAGGGAACATGTAGGGGTCACCTGAAGAGAAGGCAACACGCTGAAGCTATGGGAAGGTCTGAGAATTGGGGTGTGGGCAGATGAAGAAGATCAGGAACCAAGAGACGGCTCTTGTCTCCTAACCCTGGTCCAGAGATCACTAAAACTGCCAGATCACCCTTCAGGGCCAGCCAATCCTGTGTGTTCTACTTAACATTATCTTTCAGATAATCATAGTGTATTTATGTAATTAGACTAATTGTGGGTAATTGTGTGTTGGTACTATATAATTATGAAACCTAGCCTCTAACACTGTGGTACAATATGTAGGCAAGAAACACCGTGGGTGCAAAACAGCCACTTGATCCTTCCTCCCCGTTGAGAGATTTTCTCCTTTCAAGGTGCCAGGAAAGAACAACAGATCTTTTCGTAAAGACATTATCTGTAGAACAAGGCTCCCCAACAAACACATTTGCAGAAAAGAAAAAGGGTTTTAAAGTCTTGTGTTTTGGCACTGTGCGAGAGGGGATACCACATTATCTCTGGAATTGATAAAGGGGGATATACAGAAAGAGAGAGAGAGAGAGAGAGAGAGAGAGAGAGAGAGAGAGGGAGGGAGGGAGGGAGGGAGGGAGGGGGGGAGAGGGAGGGAGGGGGGGGGAGAGAGAGAGAACAGCAGGGAATTGGAATTGCATCCTGAAACCCATTCTCACCCTGAGCTGTCTCACAGAGGAGACTCTACAGAGCCCTTGACTACACTGTCATCAACATAAGCTACTAACATTAAGTTGTGTGGCTGTACTAAAGCCTTTTTTTTTTCTCTAAAAATTTATTTTTCATTTGACAAACCAACTACATTTCCCCCTCCCTTCCCCCTACTCCTCCCTATCTCCCTCTTTTCCCCATCCTCCATCCACTCATTAGAGGGGGTAAGGCCTTCCTTGGGGAATCAACAAAGTGTGGCATACAAAGTTGAGGCAGACCAAGCCTTTCTCACCTATATTAAGGCTGAGCAAAGCATTCTACCATAGGGAATGTGCTCCAAAAAGCCAGTTTGTATACCTGGAATAGATCCGGGTCCCACTGCCAGGGGCACTCCCAATAGATCAAGGCATGCAACTGTCACCACATCAGGGGCCTAGTTAAGTCCCATGCAAGTTCCCCAGATGTCAGTCTAGAGTCCATAGCTCCCACTAGCTAGGGTCAGCAGTCTCTGTGGTTTTCCTATCATGCTCTTGACCTCCCTTGTTCATAGGATTTTTCCTCTCTCTTCAACTGAACTCCATGAGCTCGGCCCAGTGCTTAGGTGGGTCATTGCAACTATTTCCATCAGCTACTGGTTCTAGCTTCTTTGATGACAATTTGGGTAGTCACTCATCTGGTTAAAGAGGAAGGTCATTTTAGACACCCTTTCCACTATTGCTAGGAGTCTTAGCTGGGGTCATCCTTGTGTATTCCTGAGAATTTCTCTAACACCAAGTTTCTCCCCTAACCCTATAATATGGATTTCTCTATCAAGACATCTCTTTCATTGTTCTCCCTCTCCATTGCTCCCCCAATTAGGTCTTGATCCTCATCCCCTCCTTTCTACCTCCTCCCACTCCCACGAGATCTTAACTATTTCCCCTTCCTGGGGCCTTCCATATATGTCTTCCTTAGGGTCCCCCTTTTTGCTAGAGGCTCTTTCTTTTACAGCACATGTCTGGTATTGACCTGACTACTAATGCCCCCTTCTCCCATAGTTGAGTGTTATTGAGCCAGGACTTTAAAACGGACCCCACTGAACCATCTTGTGGGGTGGGTACTATCACTCTTCCCATTATACAGATGAGGAAGATGAGGCTCAAAAAAAGTAAAAAACTTTACTAAAATCCCATAGCAATTGAATTCAGATTCTCTTGAGGCCAGGACTTGCTCACACCATTTCTCTGGATAAAGGTTATCCATTAGTGTGTGTAGGTCTTTTTGTTGTTGGAACTAATTGTTCTGGGTTTTTTATTCATATGTCTGTGTCACTGACTGATTTTAAAATGGGACAGGGATCAAATAAGGATAATGTGATTGGTGCAGGTGGGTGCATGGCTAAGAGATACCGGAAGCCAAAATTGAAGACAGTGTTGGAGGGTAGGGGAAAAAGGGGAGATGAGAAAAGCCACATTCCAGAACCCAGTTGGTGGTGTCTACAATATTCAGAACATAGAACTCGTAGACTTTCCAGGAAGTCAGAACTGTGGGTGCAGCATTGTTTTCTGTCTATGTCACTGACTCTCAGTAATGTTTGGGCACTGTAAGACAGGTATTAGCCAACTACAGATAGGTCTTGGGTAAGGGTTTGATAATGCCTTTCTATGTCTACAAAGACCATGGATTATGGAAAAAAAAATGATGTTGACAGAATAAAAACAGATAAACATAGCACAGAAGTGACACATGGCAATGGGACAAAAGACCTAAAGATTGTCTATGTGACTTTTTCAGCCCATACAGCTAGTCAACAATAAACCTTTTAAAAAACACCCAGGTCTCTGGTTTTCCATTATCACAGTTACTTACACTCCCTCCTTTCAAGTTGTGTATTTCTGCATTCACAATCACAGGTGTATTGATTCTAGTGCACTGCCTCGAACTCACAAGAAATCCAAGGCCTAGAGATGAAAAAGAAAATAAGTGGCATTGTCAGTTCTCCAGGCTCTTAACTTAAGGCTCCCTCAATCCTTCGCAAGAGGTATATATGCAGTTAGGAAAGTACACCTGATTTTGTAAGCCAGCCAAAACACTATGTGAGTGCATTGTGATAGTCTCCTATGTGAACTATAAATTCAGAAGGAAAACACTATTATGCCAAAATAACTGGTTCATGTTATAGGTAGTCACCTCACAGCATAGCATTAGGAAGTAGGAGATTTGAAAAATCCTATCAACAGTATAGAAAATAGCATTTTTCATATTAAAGATCAACAAATCAGATAGACTCAGCTTATGAAGTAACATTGGTAAGAAATATTCTTGTGGTTCCTGTTTTCAAGTTGCCTCTTCAGTGTCACTCAGAAAGCTCAGCTGATAAAAAGGAGAGGTCAAAGTCCTAACTGGTAACACTGTCACCACCACTGAAATGGGAATTCCATTTCCACCACTGAATAGCTTTCTCTGAGCACTCGAAGTGCAGTTGGAATGAGGGATCATAAGGGGATGGTAGTATGAGTAGGTGATGCCAGTGTCTTTGTAAGGATACTGGTCTATGCTTGGAGAAAAGGGACAAAGAGGTAAGTTAGTGGACAAGGCCCCTGGCTGCTCTGTCATATGGTATCTGGTGGTATTGCTCTGTCAGTGGGGCATCTTCAATGGTGAGAGTCATTGGGAACACTGAAGATGACAAGGCAAGTTGGAGTCATATTCTCAGATTCAGTGATGTGTGTAACGATGTGACCTCCCAATTTCACCTTTTAAAGAGAAGTAGACACTTAATTTTTAAAAAGTAGAAATAAATTAAGCTTTTTTCAAAATTCAGTATAGGTTAAGAAATGAAAACAAAGTCAAGATAGAATGTCAAACTTGAGTGTTAGCTTGTTGACTTACAGCTTAGGAGGTAGCTGTTCCAACAGGACAGATCAGGGGATCCTTAATGCCTAAGACAGGACCAAAGAGCAATATGTGTGGGCACCCCACAGGAAGCCTCTTAACAAATTCAAAATTATTTTTCAAGTTACATTTCTCCCTACCAGGAAGGAAATGCAGTATTGTGTGGGGAGACATGACTGTTAAAAGAGACTGGCAAGATGGGATAAAGTTCCCATCTTGGAGAAGCTCAGTTTTTGTTTTGGTGACCTAGACTTATTCTTTCTGAGCCTTTTACCTCCGCGCCACAAGTGAAGCTTCCTCCCCCATGCCTTAACTATTTTATTGGTTTATTGGTGATCTAGAAGATGATACTATGTTAGCAAAGCACTTTATAATCAGTAACATGATTGTCGTATATGGCTGTTAAAAGTCTGCTATGTGTGTTTTCTTTGTGAATAGGGATAATGCAGGTAAAATCAGAATGTAAGTTTCCAGATTCTACATTATTAGCTCCATTATTAACTTACATTATTAGGTATGATTTCGGTTTTCAGGTCCACTTTCCCTCATCCACAAATGGGACATTAGTGATTATGTTGTGGGGATGAATTAAAACCTTCTGTAAATAAGTATTGAGTATTACAGTAGATGTTCAACAAATATTTCCTTTCTAAATATACAGATTAGCTCAAACATTTAGGAGGGACATTATAAAACAATTAACATTATCCCTTATTTCTGGGAGGATGTGAGTTAAAAAAAAGGAAAATGAGAGGTTTGATAGAAAAAAACTAAAACAGATATATTGCAGGAAGGTATGCCAGAGATGAAGTTGGGGGCAAAGATGTGACTTAACTTATTCCCGTGCACAAGAATGTCCTCAACAAATGTGAGGCTGGAAATGATTTTCATACAAGCAGGTAGCAGTGGGGACAAAACCCTGTAAGAAAGAACAGACTAGTTTGCACTTGGAGATCAGGAAAGGTAGGGCTTCCAGGGTTGTAGAAAACATAAATCTTAGGGGTGAAAAGAGAGAGAGGCTAGAGATACCTACAATGGCATGTCTAAATCTTAGTGTAGTATCTCCTCAAGAAAGCTTGCTTTATTCTATATATTGCATGATACAATCACAAAAACTGATAGAGAAGAACAACACAACTAGAACATGGAGGGAGATGGATAAATGACAAGTGGTACTAGTAAGCTGAGGACTTCCTTGAGGAAGCTATAGTACTGAGATGGGGAGCATGAGGTGAGCTGTCATGGAGGAGAGTGGGTGCTCTAACCATCTCAGGGACTAGACTGGAAGCTAGACTTTGGACTGTGCATCCCTAATAAAGAGATACCTTGGTGAATATTTCGAAGCAAAGAAATTTCAGCTTTTTTCCAACTGAACTCCTTTTAAAACTGTAATTATTCTGGTCAATGAAGGAGGAGTGTGGGAGGCTTTTAGTTGTTTTCTGAACATACCACTTTTGAAGATGGTTGAGGAGGGAGACCCATGATAATAGATCCCATCTTATAAACTTCTGTCTGAGTTTCTTTCTGGTGACCCTCCCTTTGAGATAATAGTATGTGACTCTCAGTCATGTTCCCATCATTCTAAAATAAAGCCCAGCATTCTTTTATTTTACTTGCAGCCTTACAATCACCTGGTCTCATTAGTGTTGCCAAAAGGGATTATATTAAAGCTTAATACTAAATGTTAACATCTGTTCTGGTCTTGGGTTTTATTGGAAAATTTCAAACTTTTACATAAGAATATCAAAAACGGAGTACAGAAGTTTCCAGTGTGGCTAAGAGTGATGCCGCCTTTCTGACAGTAGCAGAGGAGAATGGGAGAAAATCACATCTTTTAGGGAAGGGTAAGAAAAGAATTACATAGATTTTCTGAACTGGAATATATTCACTAGTCTCTGTTCAGGGCCGGTTTGGTGTCACATAAGTTAATTCTTCTTTAGAGGAAATGCTTTTTGCCCATCTAGTTCTTTAGTTCCATTTCTCAGACTATAGTAATCAGGGTCCCCAATCTGAAACAGATGGCCCCTCTTATGGGGTTACTTCAGGGAAGATGTGATGAAGAGATTACTGTGGGATATGTGGACAAGATGCGACAGTTAAGCCCCACCTTGTTTCTATTAAGAGCCTGGCCCTGGAGCCATTATCAACCTTGGGTCTGAAGTAGCATGAACTGAGTGATTACTTGAACTGAGGGCTATAAAGCCAGGAGGGGGCTATCTGTGACTGCTTCATTGTCAACCTGACTACATGTAGACTCTCCTAGGAGACTGAGTCACACCATTAAAAATGCTATAAAGTCATTAGAAAGAGGATTAACTGAAGGAAAGACATGCCCTGAATGCAGGTGATATCATTCTTTGGCCCAGGGTGCACACAGATACTCTAAATGAGGGGTAGATAAAGGCAGAGAAACAAATTGTTCACTAGTATTCCCTTGCCTCTGCTTTCTGACCCACCATGACAATATGAATTGCTCTGCCCTGCCAGTGCCTTCTCTCCCGAATGGACTAAATCCATATAAAACATTGAGCTAAATATATTCTTTCATAAGCCTAATATCTTTGTCTGAATTTTTATCACAACTAATTGAAAGACTAGATAATACACTATCCTTGGCTTTAGTGTATAAAGCTGATCTGTTATTTATGATATGACAGAATGTTAACTGGAAAAATATTAGATGTTAAAGATTAGTGTTTTTCCTTCCCTCAGCTCATGTTGTCTCTTGTGGGTATTACCATTGGACATACTCAACTGGAATCCACTGTGCACAGGGATGTGGCAAGGCATTTTATGAAGTTCAAACTCCCTTGAGCACAAAGCAAGATGAAGAAGACAAGTGGCTATCCGTATCAAGACTGTTATGGACCAGCCCATATTTAGGATCCATGAGTTGTTGATACCACCCATGCTACGGGGGTAGTGAAGATCTGGTTTTGTGAATGTCTTCTTTATTTCTCAGTTTGGCATCATTAACATTTAGGGAGTTTGCATATCTATGAAGCTTTTTCTTTTTTAATTTGTATATTTATTGAGGGACAAGATCAGATATAACTTAAGCTAGACTTGAACTTTCTTGTAACTGAGGATGAACTTTAACCTTAAGGTTTTCTTGCCCTTCCCTCCAGTGTGCTTCAATTACCTTTCTCCTTCACGTCCCGTTTTCTGATTACAAGCATGTGGCACTATGGCCAGTTTTATGGTAGTGGGGCTGCAGGCATGCTAGCCAACCAAGCCTCTACAGACTGAATTACATTCTCAGCCTCAAAAAGCTTTGATACTCACCCCCTCTCTTAGTGCAAGGGCTTTTTAATTTGCCTACTTTTAGTTTTTCACTTTGAAGGGATCATTGCCCCTTCAGTCTGTTTCTATACAACGAAATAAAGACACCTATTCAACAGGATTGATGTAGGGATTGAACCAAAGTAGCTACGAAAATGTCTGCACAGGGAAAACATTAGATCCAAAACTTTTTTAGTTCAAAGATCAAATCTTCTGAAGGATCCTGTAATTTTGAATTTTGAGTGGTTGCTCCCATAAATGGAGTAGGTTGGTATGTCAGTTACATTGTTTTTTCTTGCCTCAGTTAAATGCTAACAGGAAGCAACATAGGGGGAAGGATTTATTTTAAGTTTCAGATTCCCAAGGACAGTGCAGGTGCACCAGTGACTGGTGCTCCACCACAGTTTGCTATAGGTCATAGCATCTGTTGTGGTAGATTAGAAGCAAAAAGAGGAAGGGAAGCAGAG